>NW_024424452.1:56107853-56113254 GCF_017311325.1 Ursus maritimus
CCAACGGCCAAGAAAGAATTCTTGAGACATCTTCAGTGCAAAAAAACCCAAAAAAAGGTGGTTTTATTAGAGCACGGGGAAAGAACTCATGGACAGAAAGAGCTGCACTGGCGTTGTGAGGAGTGGCTGATTATATACTTTTCAAGTTGGGCAGGTGTTAGGCATAGCCTAAGTCTCTAAGGAATTTTGGAAGCAAGGTTTCCAGAACCTTGAGGGGCTAGTTATTGTTAGGAAAATGTCATTTGTTACTGTCTGATAAAACCTTAGTTCTGAGACCCTTCACGTGTGTATCAGTGGGCCCTATGCTTGCGCAATGATTGCTAACATGTATCTTGTGGGGTAGGGATAAAGGAAGTTTCCAAAGGAATTTTTATCTGTTACGGTGGACTTACTGGATCCTGGGGGGTCAGGATAATGTTAAGCTAAAATTGCCTTTTGCTGTTAGCAAAGTATGCCACTCTGCCTGTTTCAAGGACTGGTCAATTCGCTGTAAGTATGTAAGTAGTAAAGAAATTTAATTTTTCTTTTGCCTTTGCTTCCCACATCATATTCATTTGGTCGAATTTGGGTAGTATACAGGGTTTCAAGTTTAATGGCAGCAGGGTAGGAAAGTCCACATTCTTTAGTGGGTATGATTTTTTTCAGAGGTAACGGAAAGAGATTGTGTGTTCTCTGATTTATGGCTCTCTTTTGTCATGAAAGTTTCCATGTTTTCCCTTTTTAATCATTTTCTCTTTCGCCAACCAGTTGTTAGAGGACTCTGCCACAGAAGCTATGCTTTTTAAAGACTAAAACTTCAAACTGCATGGACTTTAATGTCCTTCTGTTTATGTCCACGGCTTTCAAAAGAGGAAGGAGTGACAGTTTTGTCCCACATGGCACATTGCACAATGTATGGGAACATTTTTGGTTTAACAGCTCCAGGGGTGGGGGTGGAGGCAGGATTTAGCTACTGCCTGCAGTGCATTTGACAGCCCCCATAATAAACACTTATCTGGGTACAAATGTCAATAGTTCTGCTTAGTTGTGTCCCGTATCACATGCTTCTTTATTGTTTCCTTGCTTTGGATAGGTCTACTCTTTGTAGCAGTGGTTTTAGATAAAATGTAGGCTTATAGCTAGCGTCCTTTATATATATATATTTCTCATAATTTCTTCTCTCCTTACTCCTGCTTATCACAGCCCCCACAGTGGGGGAGAAACAGGAGAAGTACTTCCTAGGAATTGCTTGTTTACTTCTAGGTATTTTGAATCGGGGGCTCTCATTGTCTTCAAGTGATGCTGAGGGCACTCTGCCAGATCACACGGGAGGCAAATGTTCTTCCTGACCTCAGTATTTGAGTAGGTCTGTTAGTGGCTCACATTTCACTGAGAGCTTGAATTTACTTTCCTGAATCTTCTACTGACTATGTCTTAGTTACTTCCAAATTTTATTTTTTCTTCCTTTCCTGAATGCCAGAAGAGAAAACGAAATGTGATAAAGAAAGTTCAGTTTCTCCAAGGGTTTCATATATGCCGTCAGTTAGAAAATGAGCCTTTTACCTGTGTCTAAATGTTTGTGTTACATTCTTACATCGAGCTTATCTTAAGCGAAGAGTTTTAAGCAGATCATTTCAAAGGCTTATTTTTTTGTAAAAGTGTTTATAGGACAAAGCATATGTAGAAAATCCTTGTTTTCCTGGATACAAAATGAAAATATGTCTTGTTATCTGGTTAAAAATAATTTTATCTGGGGCGCCTGGGTGGCTCAGTCGTTAAGCCTCTGCCATGATCCTGGATCCCTGGGATCGAGCCCCACATCAGGCTCCTCCGCTGGGACCCTGCTTCTTCCTCTCCCACTCCCCCTGCCTGTGTTCCCTCTCTTGCTGGCTGTCTCTCTGTCTGTCAAATAAATAAATAAAATCTTAAAAAATAATAATAATAATTTTATCTGACTTCATTGATAGTCAACCAAAAAAAAAGGGTGAAAAATTAAGTTTCTAGGAGAGGTTTTACAAGCTATCTAAATCTCACCACTGCATCATCTGTAATAAGTCATGCTGACAGCTTTTATCCTTCATATGACATGATGAAAGTATCACCTTACCTCTGTAGTCTTCCTCCCTGAAACACATAACTCCAGTCTAACTGTGAAATAAATATCAGACAAATCTCACCTGAGGGGCATTCTATAAAATGCCTGCATAGTATGCCTCAAAATTGTCAGGGTCATCAAAAAGAAGATAAGTCTGAGAAACGGTCACAGATCAGAGGATGCTGAGGACATGGGACAACGAAGTGATTGTATTTGAACAGGTTTTTGGAGCAGAAAAAGAACATTGAGTTAAAATAAAAACTAAGGAAATCTGAATAAAATATTGGTTCATAAATTATAACAAATGTACCTCACTAATGTAAACTGTTAATAACAGAGGAAACTGGGTTTAAGTTGTATGGGAACTCTCATGCTATATTCTCAATTTTTCTGTAAAACTGAAACATTTTCTGAGTGATTAACTATCATTTTAATTAAGTCATTGTCCAGAAGGGACCAAATTTTGCAGAAAACATTTTCTAAGTGCTGTATTTTCGGCATGCTAGAAAGCATGTTCCTATGTTACAAAATCTAAATATAATTTTCAAAATGGATGCCTGTATAAGGAACTAGAATTATCATATTATTTAAATGGAATTTTCTACTGTTCTATGAATTTTAGGAGATTCTGACTGGGTAAACCTGCAAAGTTAAAATTATTATTTTTTTAATAATGATTAACAAATGATTCATTTGTTCATTTGAGAAAGAGTGAGTGCAAGTGGGGGAAGGGACAGAGGGAGTAGGTGAGGAAGAGAACCTCAGGCAGACTCCCCACTGAGCACAGAGCCCAATGTGAGGCTCGATCCCATGACCATGAGATCATGACCTGAGCTGAAATCAAGAGTCAGACACTTAACTGACTGAGCCACCCAGGTACCCCAAAGTTAAAAATTACTATTAGAGAAGAGTAAAAAACCCTGTTGGGGAAAGAAGCCTGATATGGTTCAAGTGTCCCCCCTCTACCTGTTATTTGTTGCCAGTGGGAGTCATGGAGGATAGTAAAAGCATGAGCCTTAACTCTGAGAAAAGGGATAGACATGAGAGTAATGACCAAGAAAATATCCTAAAGAAATATAATATTTTCTGAGTTTAAATGATGTACAAACTAGAGTAAGTTTCCTTCTCTCTACCATGGAAAGAATTTAAAACATGTTATATTTCTATCACTAATACATAATTGATAACAGGTCCTTAATATTCCCACTTCTTCCACTTTCTCTTTTATTGCTCTTGCTTAAGAATCTCTTGGGACATCATTATCCTTTGTTATAAGCTCTCTCTCTTATTTTTTTGAACCAAACTAAGAAAACTACCATGTTTCATTATTGTACAGTTTTTAGGTAATTTATTAATGGGTGGTCAAGCCTTAAATCTTAGAAACTATCACCAACATTTTTATCTTCATATTAACGTCATTGTGGGCCTTTTTATAAGTAATAATTTTGAGTAATGAAAAAATCTATAAAAATGTCTTAGGATTTTAAAATTTATTAGCAAGTTATGGAATATTGAAAAAAATGATAGTCACTGGTATAATTATAGACCCATAAATAAGACAATATATCTCTCATTTTTTGATTATGAGTTATTATGGAATATTATTATGGAAGAAGAACATCCAATTCATACACCCCCATATGTAAACACACACACAAGACATTCTTCAACAGATTTATATAATTATTTTTTGTTATACTATGTATTAGTGTTTACTTCATTGTGGGTGTATAATATTTTACTTATAACCAAGCCATGTAGTATTCATGACTGCTCTTTTTTTAAGTTTTATAATATTGATAATTACTTCATTTTCATTGCTTTGTTCTCCATGTATCTCTTGCCGATTGGACCCTGAATTGCCATCAAAAACATACATGCTCCCAATCTGTGAAAATATAAATAACCTGGCTCCCTTGGCATTGCTGGGTAGCTAGATGGGATGCTGTCTAAGTCTGATGCACGGCTTTCTGGGATCTCTGTCATGACCCTGGGAATTCTCTTTCTGTATGGAGTTCCCTATCATATAGAATTTACGTCTTACAGGGCACCTGGGTGTCTCAGTCACATAAGGATCTGACTCTTGATTTCAGCTCAGGTCATGATCTCAGGGCCCTGGGATTGAGCTCACGTTGGGCTCTGTCCTCAGCGCAGAGTCTGCTTGGGATACTCCCTCTCCCTCTTCCTCTGCACCTCCCTCCACTCATTCTCTCTCTCTTTCAAATAAAAAAAATTTTTAAAGGTTTTTTAAAAAGAATTTACATCTTCCTTCTTTATTTGGATTAATATTTTAGTGCAACACTTTCTTCAGTAAATTCCTGAAAAGAAGCATATTGACTGGTATCCAAGATCTACAAAGAACTTCTCAAACTCAATACACAAGAAACAAATAAACAAATCATAAAATGGGCAGATGATATGGACACTTTTCCAATGAAGACATCCAAATGGCTAACAGACACATGAAAAAATGTTCAAAATCATTAGCCATGAGGGAAATTCAAATCAAAACCACACTGAGATACCACCTTACGCGTTAGAATGGCAAAAATTGACAAGGCAAGAAACAACAATTGTTGGAGAGGATGTGGAGAAAGGGGATCCCTCCTACATTGTTGGTGGGAATGCAAGTTGGTACAGGCACTCTGGAAAACAGTGTGGAGGTCCCTTAAAAAGTTAAAAATTGAGCTACCCAATGATCCAGCCATTGCACTACTGGGTATTTACCCCAAAGATACAGACATAGCGAAGAAGAGCCATATGCACCCCAATGTTCATAGCAGCATTGTCCAAAATAGCTAAATCGTGGAAGGAGCTGAGATGCCCTTCAACAGATGACTGGATTAAGAAGTTGTGATCCATATATACAATGGAATATTACTCAGCTATCAAAAAGAATGATTTCTCAACATTTGTTGCAACATGGATGGCACTGGAGGAGATAATGCTAAGTGAAATAAATCAAGCAGAGAAAGACAATTATATGGTTTCTCTCATCTATGGAACATAAGAACTAGGAAGATCCGTAGGGGAAGAAAGGGATAAAGAAAGGGGGGTAATCAGAAGGGGGAATGAAGCATGAGAGACTATGGACTCTGAGAAACAAACTGAGGACTTCAGAGGGGAGGGGGATGGGGGAATGGGATAGACTGGTGATGGGTAGTAAGGAGGGCACATATTGCATGGTGCACTGGATGTTATATGCAACTAATGAATCATGGAACTTTACATAAAAAACCAGGGATGTACTGTATGGTGACTAACATAATATAATAAAAATATTATTATAATAAAAAATAAATAAATAAATAAATAAATAAATAAATA
>NW_024424452.1:56113264-56119696 GCF_017311325.1 Ursus maritimus
AAATAAATAAATAAATAAATAAATAAATAAATAGAAGCATATTGATTTTTGGCTATATTAGCTGTTTAAATTTACAGTTCGTAAGTGAATTATTGAATGTCAAATTTAAGAAGAAAATTATTTGCCATAGTTTTGAAGACATTTGTCTGTCTGCTGGGTATTAGCAATGTTGAAAAAACTTGATATTGTGCTAATTTCTATTCTTGATATGTGGCCTTTTTTCTTTCTTTCTGGAAGCTTTTGGCCTCTTTCCTTTGTCTCTTGTATTCTTCGGTTTTATAGTATTTTGCCTTCGTGTACATATTTTTTAAATGAAATATTTGGCTCTTAGGAGTCTTTTTCAATGTGGAAACACTCATCCTTCATTTCTAATATCTGTTTATTGTAAACTTTCCTTTCTTTTATTTGCCTGGCCTCCTTTTCTGAAATCATGGTTGCATAATGGACTTCATGAACCGATCATCAGCAATCCCTTTATTCTATCTCATCTCTGTGTATTTGTGTGTGTGTGTGTGTGTTTTGATTTCTGATCCTCATATTTTGAATTTGTTCACTTTGTGTGCCATACATTCCTTCTTTCATGGATGCAATATTAATTGTCCTTCCTCTCCTAAAGATACTGTTTCCTTCAGATTCTGTTAATTGGTCTCAATCTCTTCTGATGCGGATTCTTCTCAAATGCTTGGTGATCTATTGTTTATGGTATCCACCAAATGATTCAGAATTCCTGTGAGTGTTTGTGTGTGTGTGTGTGTGTGTGTGTGTGTGTGTGTGTGTTGCTTTGGAGTGGTGGCTAACAGGCTTTACCTCTTGACCATAGGACAATTGGTTGAATTATTTCTTTGGTTGACTCTAAACTTTTAAATATCTTTGTCTTGTCTTTTTGCTCAGGTCACTCTGACAAAAACATTCTATTTTCCTAAATCTAGAATATGACTGGTTGTCACTGTCATAGCACCCAGTGAGGGCATGGGATATGTGTCTCAGTATATATATATATATATATGAATGTATATATATATATATATATATATATATATGAATGTATATATGTATGTGCGTGTGTGTATATATGTATATACATGTGTGTATATATGTATATGTATATATGCATGTGTATATATGTATGTGTATATATGTATATACATGTGTGTATATATGTATATGTATATATGCATGTGTATATATGTATGTGTATATATGTATATACATGTGTGTATATATGTATATGTACATATATGAACTTATAGGTGCTTTCTCCCTCCTCCAGAAAACATACCTCCAAGCTTCTGTCATACGTAGGAGGGACTTTGAGGCCTTGAGATTTAACTGTTACTACAACAGACTTTTAGCCTCTTCTCTTTCTAGCCCCACATCAATATCATTTCAGAAACCCCTGATATCCATCCTTTAGCTGTGCATATTTCCGACGCTTCCAGCAGTGATTCCGTTTGCAGCACTTTGGGTTTGATATTTGCAGTTACCATATATCCATCTGCCTTTCTGATTTGAAAATTTTGTTTCTGTCACACTCTCTCCCCCTTTCTTGGTCTCTGTGAGATTTCAAACTTAACAATTCCTTTTACATTCATTTTACCAGCGTTTGAAAGAAGAACAGGAACAATCGCTCTGCTCAGTCTTTACTGCTAGTCAGAAGTGCTATGTTATTGTTTAAAAAACATGTGTAGATAACATGATGGAACAACATTCCAAACTGACTTATTTATTATTGTTTATGCACTGAGACATCTTTTTCTTATTTACCTCTCCTTCCCCTTCATATATTTTTGCAGTAAAAAATTATGCATATTTATATACTCTACATGCATTCTTGTTAATCTTGGAAAGTTTTGCAAATGTGTTTTCTTGCTTGGAGTAATTCTTTTGAATACTATTCATAAATTATGTATGGGCTTTTAGTATTTTAAGCAAACTCACCATATATCAGTACTGAGAATTTTCCATATTTCTGCTAATTTTTATTATATTCATAAAGGAAAATATGTGTAAGTTTTTCTGAACAGCCTCGCCATTTGAGGAGCATTTATCATGAAAATGATTCTGCCATTGTATCATTTGTTTCCTAAACAATCACAGAGCAACATATGTAATTATACCATTGAATTTTTAAGTGTTCATAAACATTGCCCCAAAGTATTACTAATTAAAGCTTATTTACCATAATTCAGTGAGATTTGTGGATATGGCTTATTTCCATGTCCAACATTTTACAACAAAATTGCAACTATAAAGTCCTTTGTGTTGTGCAGCACTCATAAAGAAGACTTTCCCATACAAGGTGCTTAATTCAAGTAGAAAATTGTATATTCTCACATATAACAATTCACTCTTGATTAAAAGTGGGTTTTATTTTGTTTGCATTTTTTGTTTAAATATTTTATTGTGCTCCTGCTTATTAACTCAAACCATCGAAGTAAAGGGGGAAAAAGACTAGCTCTATCTGGTTATGGATAAATTTTCTGTATAATAATCTGTACTTTCAAATTCTTAGTCTCATTTTATTTTTCTGCAATCCCTTCTCTTTCTTGTGAATTATTTGTGCCAAGACACTACCTGAGCTTTACTGCCAGCTCAAAGGCTACTACTTACACCTGGACTTCCATGAATAACTCAACAGAAAGTTATCTGTCATGTTTGATTACACATGACACTATTTGTATTTATTTCATGGTCTCCATCACTTAACAATATGACCCTTAAAAGCATAAAGAGAAAAATACCATATTGTAGGATATTTTATAAATAAGAATAAAAAAGAAGAAAGAAGTTTTGACACACATATATAACGACTTTTGTTAAGTATTTTCTATTCTATAGTAAACTATTTTCTCTAATTGTAAGTACCCCTTCCCTGGACCTTTTGGATTATACCACCATTCATTTTTGTTAGTTCCCTTACTACCAAATTATGTATTACTATATAAACCATCATTTGAATCTACATCTTGAACACATAGCAGTATATTCATGTTGAATAGAACAAATAGGTATATTAAGAATAAAAGCATTATGTCTCTCTTAGGTAAAAATTTTACATCCCAGGTGCTTTCTTTCTCTAAAGAATCAGCCACTGGAATTCTGTCCATATCCATTTTTAACTAAAAACTCTCAATTTACTGAAGATGAATTTGCCGAATCTCATTGTTATTAAAACATTTGACCAAACAACTAAATCACCAAATGAGATTATTTAATTATTTCATTATAGCTGATCAGTTTTTATTTTGCTTTTATAACAGTATTTTAATCAGTTCCATAAGTCTGTTCTTAAGCTCCCCTCCCAACATTTATACATTGTAGGTGGAGTGGACTTTCACTAAATGTTCAAAAATAACAGTGATGGGCCATTATATATGGCTGTTCAATAAAACATTTAACATACGACTGATATGAAACATTCATCTTCCTAAATTTGACTCCAAATGTTTTATTGCCTCTGGTTGTCAACTTCCTCTCAACTTATTTTGCCCCATTTTTTTCATCATCTTGCTTCCCCCAACAGTCCTTAAAAACAACAATAAAAATTACATCATCATACCACCACCAATCCTTGACCTGTAGCAGAAATCTCTAGTCCCAGAAAAGGAGCTTAATGGCTCTCCTTATTTATTCAAAGACTCATAATTGCATTCTACTAATAACCATGCAGATTCTTCCTCTGTATTTTAACCCTTTCTCCTCAAGATTACTGTTAAGGAAAGACAGAAGTACAGATTTTTATTTTAGTAGGTATATGAATTATGTCAAATACCTTACAACATTGAAGAGCATAGAGTAACAATTTTTTTAAAAAGCTACAAAATTACAGAATAGTATAGAAAACAATACGTGGAATTTCTAGCCCAGTGCATAGTACATCAGTTTTTAACATCTTATTGATGTGGGAAACAAAGGCAGAAGAAGAATTATTACATTTCCTTACTACTTACAGCCCACTGACAAGTCCTTGTAACAGGCAGAGTGTCATTCCCCTAGAGACTCAACGGCCTGGATGTTGACACTTTGCTAAGGGTAAAAGCCAATCTTAGTCTGATCCCCATGGTCCTGTGAGTCTACTTTAATATATAAAAATTCCTTTGGAAACTTCATCTCTACCCCCCCACCAAGATACATGCTGACAATCATCCCCCAAATATATGACCCACCGATACACCTGTGAAGGGTCTCATTGAGTAAAGAACAGGCAAGGCTAGGTAGGGAAAGATAGGTTGGGGGGGGGGGGGGCTATGTGATCAGGCTCAGAGAAATCCCAGAAATGCGGAAGTATAATGAAAATAGAGGTAAGGGAACAAACCAGACCACCCTGCCTTGGGCATCAGAAGTGGGATCTTTTTATGACAATCACATTGTGACCAACAAAGAATATACCAGACCCCAAAGAAAAAGTAAGCCATTAAAGATGTTATCACCTGTTGTTACTCAAACCAAGATGTCATAAGAATGCTAGGGCCATAAGCTCCCTGGTCAGTTCTAAATAAAAGACTGTCAGTGGACGGGTGCCTGGGTGGCTCAGTCATTAAGCGTCTGCCTTCAGCTCAGGTTGTGATCCCGGAGATCTGGGATCGAGCCCCATATCAGGCTCCTCTGCTGGGAGCCTCCTTCTTCCTCTCCCAGTCCCCCTGCCTGTGTTCCCTCTCTCACTGGCTGTCTTTCTCTCTGTCAAATAAATAAATAAAATCTTAAAAAAAAAAAAAAAAAAAGACTGTCAGTGGAAGCCCAAGTTGGCAACCCTGTTGGGACCCCTCTCATTCCTGAGAGCTTTCTCTGTATCCTTGCTTAATAAAACTCTATGGCTTTACTCACTCTCCTTTATCCATGAGATTCATTCTTCGACTCTGTGAGACAACAACCTCTATCTCCTGCTTCATCAATATCCACTTCATTGTGTTATTCTGACTTTATAAACTAACACATAAAGTTCTCATGTGAAACAGTGACTCTCACATGGTATTTAAAATATCCGTTAATATTTCAATAATTTATTATTGTCTTGCCATTAATATTTTGGTAGAAGAAAAACAATTTAAAATTAAAACTGTATGCTTTAGATCAGTGTTTTGTAGTAGAGATTTCTTTGATGATTGTAATGTTCATATTCTGGGTTGTCCTATGCAGTAGTAGCCATTAGCTAGTAGCAACTAACTACCAGGAACTGATTTTTAATTACATATACCATCAATTAATTCACATTTAAATAACGTTTGCCTGCTGACCACTGAATTGAACAGCACAACTTTAGAGTCTGCATTTACATTGTTCACATTCTCTCGTATTGTGATTTATTTTCAATACCCATTTTAAAATATGCATAGTAAATAAAGTAACCTTTTGAGTAAAATATAGTAATGAAGCAGGGCGGGGATGACTGCCAACATGTATCTTGTGGGTGGGGGGGGGAGCAGGTAGAGATAAAGGAAGCTTCCAAAGGAATTTTTATATGTTAAAGTAGACTCACAGGATCTTGGGGGTCAGATGAAGATTGCCTTTTGCCCTTAGCCAAGTGTCAACGTCCAGGCAGTTGAATCCCTAGGGGACTGTCACTCTGCCTGTTTCAAGGACTTGTCAGTGGGCTATAAGTAGTAAGGAAATGTAATAATTCTTCTTCTGCCTTTGTTTCCCATATCATTGATACAAAGAATGAAGAGATTTATTATTATGCAATTACTGATAATTATATTGATGTGCAGTGAAAATTAGTTAATTTCCCTAAATAAAACAAGTTGCAAATCTGGGATTTGAGCCCCGAATTTCTTGCTTCTGAGTCTTTTAATTTAAAGATTGTTATACCCCTTCTTTAGCATAAGGTATCACATTATATTTGCAGAGTTGGGAGAGGAGAACAGACCATGTGGTTTTTGTTTGTTTGTTTGCTTGTTTTTCCCCTAAAGTGCAGGAATTTGAAGTTCATGAGATAATAAGCCATGAGATTCAGATAAACTGTGAGGATTTTGGGATATGATACTATAGTTGGCATTGAGATTGCATTTATTTATAAGGGACCTACTTCCAAAAAAGACTTAAGATGTAAAATTATTTTTAAAAAATGTAGTCAAGACCAAAAACAGGTTCTTAAAGACGGGAGTTCGTCACAAATTGTGAAAATCGTGAGATTTCTTTACTTGCCATAGTTTCATAAACACTGGTGGAATGAACAAGACTCCTGGTTGGGGGACAAAGGACTTTGTTACTCCACACAATGAGAACTTCATGCTCACATCAATTGCCTTCGTCCCCAAATTTCCATGGGGCTGATGAATAGTAGTCCGGGAGTTTGTTTTCCCAGTAGTGGATTATGTCTTAGGTGAAGAATCTTGAGCTTAGAAAACCCCAGTCTTGTACAGAGTATGCTAGAAAACCTGTACAACCTTTGCTCTGGAGAAAGACATTCTTGTCATTACTCCGGTCGGGGGG
>NW_024424452.1:56119715-56123266 GCF_017311325.1 Ursus maritimus
GATATATCTATCCTTTGACCATGAGTGAGATACTCTCTTTTTCTAGGCTCTTTGCTCTACAGACAGGAAATTTAATATTTTTTTCTTCTGCCTTTGTTTCCCACATAAATATTTTAAAAGGTAGCTTGAAAAAAACTGTCACAAAACATGTATTGACACCATGCAGAATTGTCTCCCAGCAAATCAACATAAGAGTACAGAATATTCCTCTGAATTCCACATATTTATAAATCAGGATCTCACTCATTTCTATTTCTAATAAAGGGAAGTCCAACCATTCATCAGAAGAAAAAAAATTTCCTGACCTTGAGCTATGAAAGTATTGTGTTATAAGGAGTATTGTGTAATGAAAAAATAGGCAAGTGACTTACTTATTTAATTTATATTAATAAAATGAAACAATACCACACATGCATGTGTTTTCTGTGTTTTTCCATCACAAACCCAAGGGCATCACAGCACAGAACAGTTCCCTAAAACCATTTTTGGTGAGTCAAAAAACTAACGTGACATTTATTGTTGATTAATAAGTGATTTTACTGAGCCATATAACATTTCTACATCTTTAGAAAAATATTTCTCCATAGCTTAATACACTTGAAGCAGTACATTTACACAACTTATAATGTTCTTCCAAGTAATTAAAACTCATCATTGCTTAGTGTTATGCCTTATATTTGAATTCTGCTTTATAATCTGTATTTACTGTTCTAAAGGGTTTGTTGTACTTTGATTTATCCCGTCTTTTAAGTAATCATAAACAGAATGATTTGGATTGTACTCAAATCTCATCTTGAGAGAGTATCTTTATTGTCTTCATGAGGAATTTCACAGGGTTTTATTAACACTTTGGGTGGAAAAGGAATATTATCAGTAAAAAAATAAAGTTCAAAAAATTCCTCTGAGATGTTTTGTCTTGTAAATTAAAATTCTTGATTCCTGATGTTGGAGAGGAAGATCTTCCTCTGCCTTATGGACTTTCTAGCTGGACTTCGAATCAAACTGACGTGAGACAGATTAACAGGAGAAAAATAAAATTTAATGGGTATATGTATGGGGAATCCACACAGATATAAAAATCCAAAGATAACAAGGCAACATGAAGAGGGTTAGGGACCTGAGGATACAAAGGGGAGAAAACTTATTAGCAAGAAGGTGAAAAGGGATGTTTGGGGAAAACAAGGTTGCTCTATTATGCAGGTAAGTTCCTTAAGTAAAGGGTGATTTCTGTTAATACTTCTCTTCCTGTTGCAGGCTCTCCTTTCCAATGTAAATTTAGACACTTGAGTGTGAAACAGAGAGCGTTTCCTGCATCTACTGGGTTTTTATTACTTTTAACTCAAAATAATCTTTATGCCAAAGTGGCACATTTTGGGACAGCCAGCCTATAGACCCTACACTGATATACATGAGTTATCCATTTATGACAACTAATAAAATATTCTGGTAAAATACAACAGCAACTATCACATTAACACACAAAATTAAAACTCTCTGTAACACATTAAGATGACTGAAATTAGAATTTCCAGTTTCTCAGATGGTAGCATAATTTCTTGTTTTCTTTTTGTATACGCAAACCATCACCACATGATAAGGATTTGGAATTAATCCAACGGAGTAAAGGGAGGAAATTCATATTTAAGACCCATTTTAGTTATCATTCATCATTGTCTTACAGCACATTTAACATGACTTTATTCCTTTCTAATTCCATTTAAACAACAATATTTACAAGTACAACATTTCAAGATCCAGAAGTACAGGAAAAAAGAGCTCTGTACCCAAAATAGATTCATCAAAATTTCCATTCTAAAATTCATCTAGTTGACTTTTAGGACATATCTATGGGCTCAGAGCCTTTTCTAGCAAGAATCACAATTACTTTATAATCCAATATCCAGCAGGGATTTTGTCAGTGGACATATTAACTATGCACAGAAGTCTCAATTCAGCACCCTAGGACAGAGATACAATAATTTTTGTACAGAATCTATCAGATAATATACATAAAACTATGTACATCATAGGCAAGTAGCTCTGAAAGAATTGTTAATAAAGAAACAAGCAATGCACTAGAAAATGGCTGAATCCTCAGACCATCTACTCTAGCTGGAACCAGCCACCCAGCTCATTAGGTTCTGATGATAAAACTATGTTAAAACCAAGTTCAATAACCCAAGTTTATCATGATGTCCCTGAATATTTGACATTAAAAGATGCAGAGACAGAATATATAAATTAACCTAAAGCACAGTTTATGTGATAAATGTTTTCACAGATATCACCTCAGGCAATCCTTGCAGTCATCTTCCTCACATATGTATTTATAATACTTCCATTTTAGAGAAGAGGAAATGGAGACACTAGTGGATTGATTTAGCCTCTACCACATGTTAGCTGTCATAACTTGGAAAGGGTTAAATCTGTGGGTTTCTGTTTTCTCATCTGTAGTTGGCGATGGTAATATAATTAAACCCATAAAATTTTCTGGGAGGTTTTAATTGTTTTAAAAAGTGTGTATGGTGCTGGGGTGCCTGGGTGGCTCAGTAGGTTAAGCATCTGCCCTCCGCTCAGGTCATGATCTCAGGGTCCTGGGATAGAGCCCCACATTGCAGTCCCCACTCTGTGGGGAGTCTGCTCGGGATTCTCTCTCCCTCTCCCTCTTCCTCTGCCCCTCCCCCTGCTCATGCTCTCTTTCTCTCTCTCACTCTCTCTCTCTCTCAAATAAATAAAATCTTTAAAAAAAAATGTGTATGGTACCTAAGAGATGGCCCTTTATATAAAAGGGTGTTCACTAATTGTTACTATTTCTTTTTATTACACTACTGCTCTTGTTGTTCTTTGCCATCATTGTTGTTATTCTCTGAAAGATTAAGCAAATGTAAGACAATTCATCTGGTTTTTCAGAAAAAGAAAAAAAATAAGATAACCAAAGCCAAAGTTTATATTTTTTTTGAAGTTAGGACTTTTTTACAAACATTGGTGTTTACATGTTTCACAAGCTTCCCCCTCCACTCCACCCTGGTATTTGTAGGTATTTGTTTCTCTCTCTCTCTCTCTCTCTTTTTTTTTTTAGGTTCTGCAAAATTGAGAGAATACACAAAGATTTTCCATATACCCCCTGCTCCCACACATGCATAGTCTCCCACATAATCAACAGTCCCCACCAGAGTGGTACATTTGTTACAATTAATGAACCTATATTGACAAGGTATTATCATCCAGAGTTGATAGTTTACATTCGGGATCACCCTTGGTGTGCATATTCTATGGATTTGTACATGAAATGTGTCCATCATTATAATATCACACAGAATTGTTTTACTGCTCTAAAAATCTTCTGTATTCTGCCTATTCATCCCTTACCTCTGCTCTCACAACCTCTGGCAGCCACTGATCTTTTTTTTGTATCCATAGTTTTGCCTTTTCTAAAATGTGATAGAATTGGAATCATAAGGAATGTAGCCTTCTCATACTGGCTTCTTTCACTTAATAATAAGCATTTCGGTTTTCTTCCATGTTTTTTGTTTTGTTTTGATTTTTTTTTT
>NW_024424452.1:56123276-56264027 GCF_017311325.1 Ursus maritimus
TTTTTTTTTTATGGCTTAAAAGCTTATTTCCTTTTAGCACTGCACTGAATAATATTCCACAGTGTAGAAGCACCACATTTATTTATCCATTCACTTACTGAAGGAGATCTTGTTTGCTTCTATATTTTGGCAGTTGTGAATAAAGCTGCTATATATATTTTATCAGGTCTGTCTTTTGCAAATATTTTCTCTTCATCTGTGGCTTGTCTTCTTGTTCTCTTGACTGTGTCTTTTGCAGAGAAGAAATGGTTGTGATGAAGTTCAGCTTATCAATTATTTTTCAATGGCTTGTGCCTTTAGTTTTGTATCTGCAGAATCATCACCTAACCCAGGTCATAGTGAACAGGGAAAGGATGGGACTTTAGGTAGGGAAAGAATAGGGACACCAACTAGTCTCTGAGGGTATTTCAGGTATGCAGATGCTGAGACAGAACAAAGACAGAGATCAGGAAAATTTAGACCACTCTATTCCAGTTACTATGGTTAAAATGTTTTTCTAATAATTACATTGTAACCACAGAAAATAAAAATAACCACAAAAACTAATCAGGCCTCAAAGGAAAAGTTCAGTGTAAAGATTAACCAGACCTAGCAATACATATCTATAGATCATAAATGTCACAGAAACTCTCACATGGTGTGTAAGCATCATGCATCAGGTCTAGCTCCAGGCCACTGACTAACCATTGGCAAGTTTCTGATAAAGTCCTAATAAAAGGCCAGAGATGAAAAGCCATCATTGGAAACCCAGTTGGGACCCTCTCACTCCTGAGAGCTTTTTCTGTATCCTTGTTTAACAAAACTTTTGTACACTTTTTTTTGTTGAAATGTCTTTTCTTACAGATTTGAATAAATTATAAAAATGCTATATGAGTCCTATAGATCAAGCTGGAAGAAATAACATCTGGACAATAGTGAGTCTTTCTATCCATGAACATGGAATATCTCTCTATTTGTTTAGGTCTTCTTTGATTTTGTTAGTTAGCATTTTCCTCATATAGGTCTTATACATTTTTGTAGATTTATACCTAAATATTCAATTTTTGTGGGAGCTAATGTAAATAGTATTGTGTTTTTATTTCCAAATTCCATTTGTTCAAAACTGGTATATTCAGAAGCATTAACTCATATATTAACCTTGTATCTTGCAACCTTGTTATAATAATTTATTTCTCCATTTTTTGTCTATTCTTTTGGATTTTTTGCCGATAATCATGTCATCTATGAATAAAGATATTTTTGTGTCTTTCCTTCAATCTGTTTATACACTTTTTTTTTTATTTCTTTGTCTTGTCTTATTGCATTAGTTGGAATTTCCAGTATGATTTTGGAAAGGAGTGGTGAAAAGAGACATCTTTGCCCTGTTCTTGATCTTAGTAGAAAACTTTGAGTTTCTCACCATTAAGTATGATGTTAGTTGTGGCTTTTTTGTAGATATTCTTTATTCATCTGTGGAAGTTCGTTATTCCTAGTTTACTAGGAGTTTCATTATGAATGAAGTATTGGATTTTGCTTAATGTTTTTTCTGCATTTATTGAAATAATCTGTAATTTTTTTCTTCTTTTTTTACCTGTTGATATGATGAATTACATTAACTGATATATAAGTGTTGAACCAGGCTTGCATACCTGGGATAAATCCCGCTTGGTGATGGTGTATAATTCTTTTGATACAATAAAGAACATGCTTTTCATACCAGAAAATTATTTAATATACTTAGGAACTTATATCATGAATGAGTAAAAAAAAAAAAAATGGTTTGGTTAATGGTTGTGCTCAGATAAAAATGAGTTGGCTCCTGGTTTTTGTGTATAACTTTACTATGTTTTCTTTTTCTCTATTTTTGAGGAACAACTACTGTGAAACAAAACAAATTAAAACTTGTAAAGAAACTGCACTAGAATGAGGAACTTAAAGTGTTTCTTTCAGTGAAGATACATATTAAGCTACGTGGATGCTGTCACATTCAACTTCTATGATCATCTGCTATTATTTTTTAAAAACTCCAGTTCAAAATATTCATAAAGCAAAAAAAGGTAAAACATTATATAAATTTAATACAGATTGCAAATCTTAAAAAATTCACTAAATTAACTCCCCCCCCAAAAAAAGAACCCTAAATCAGAGGAAATTGTCAGCACAACTCTTCATTAACTATTCTTTCAGAAAATTACAGGTATGAAAAAAAGGTAGTATGAATCAGAAATTCAAAAACCAGTATAAAAGCATAATACCAACAATGGGGATGTGTAAAACAAACTCGAACTCAACAATCTCAAACTTAGAATCAAACTCAGAAAACTCTTAGAAGGAAAATATAAAATAATGTTAACAACTCACAAAATTGCAACAAGCCCAAAGGAATAAAAATATAGCCACATGTATACTAGGAAGAAAGGACAAATAAAGTGAAATAACCAAAAAAAACCACAAAAAAAACAAAAAACAAAAACCTTAAAGGTACAAAGTAAAATAGAGTGAAAAAAAAACAATATTTTGAACTTACAAAAATAGGCTATTATTAAGTCATACTTACTGAGCAGCATTCAACTAGCTCTCTCTTAAAATATAGCAAAACACACCAAAGAAATTCAGGACAGGTCAATCGTTATCCAGTAGTGTGAACACAGTTAGCAATCTCCTGTTATTTGCATACTCTACACAAAATATTTTTTTTAAAGATTTTATTTATTTATTTATTTGACAGAGAGAGACTGCCAGTGAGAGAGGGAACACAAGCAAGGGGAGTGGGAGAGGAAGAAGCAGGCTCCTAGAGGAGGAGCCTGATGTGGGACTCGATCCTAGAACGCTGGGATCACGCCCTGAGCCAAAGGCAGCCACTTAATGACTGCGCCACTGAGGTGCCCCTACACAAAATTTTTTTTTTTTTAAATGATGCTTCTGAAAAGGTACAGTTTGCCCTTTTGGAATTTATTTTCTTTGTAATGATGTTTTCTTACATGAGGTTTTTTTTTTTTTTTTTAAAGATTTTTTATTTATTTATTCGACAGAGATAGAGACAGCCAGCGAGAGAGGGAACACAAGCAGGGGGAGTGGGAGAGGAGGAAGCAGGCTCATAGCAGAGGAGCCTGATGTGGGGCTCGATCCCATAACGCCGGGATCACGCCCTGAGCCGAAGGCAGACGCTTAACCGCTGTGCCACCCAGGCGCCCCTACATGAGGTTTTGAATACATTTTCCATGTAGTAGAAACCATTATTCCCAATGTGTTATATTTTAAACTACCATGTTACATATTTTAATGAGGCATCTATTCGAATATAATTTAATTGACTAGAGTACATCAGCAATGTTTCTTAAAATAGTAGAAAAATGTTATTACTAACAAAATAGATATCCTGTATAGCAGTGGTGACAGAAATACAATAATGGGGCCATTAATAGTAAATACTTATTATAATTGTTTAGGAACATTTTATTTATATAGAATTCATATAACTAAGTGTATGCTAGGAAAAAATGTAGTTCTTTAGGTATATTTTCTATTAGACACAAATCCTAGAATTTCATGTGCAATATCTCACTTCCCTGTTGAACGGACCAGAACTGGACTGCAATAGATAAGTATCTATGTCCAGTGCATAATCTTCCTTTTAATTACATGTAGAAATTAATTTAGATGTCTGAAAGTGATTGTTAACCTACTGTGAAAAGTGCCAGTTTTAATAAAAGCTCTGAAAAATATCCACAGGAAAGTTCAAAAAAAGAATTTTAATTCTTATACTTTCTCTCTCTTGAACCCTTCTCATTATTACTATAAATTCCAGCAAAAAAAAAAAAATGTCTTTCACCATGGTATCAGGGGTAAACCTTGTAATGAGTATGGAATAGCTAAACTATATAATTATCTGTTCAAAAGTACAATTGTATTAGTTTAAGAATTTTCTTTTCCTTTCTTCTTTTAAAAATCAGTATTAATAGTACTCCTTGTCATTTGAAAACAAATACAATTTTAACACAATAGTTTGACCACAGGAGAAACTGCTCAATATTAAAACTATGAAATCAATGTATTTTTCTTTAAAAAAATATATTTTATATGTTTTTTAAATTTTGCCTAAATATTATAAGTAAAAAAGTTATGTTTTGGATATTTTGAAAGATTGATGTTATACATACACATTTTTCCAAAGAACCAATCCTAAACTACTTGCCAATTGAAACTTCTTTAGACATTTTAATAGTGATATCTTTAAATGATCGCATGAAATATATTTAAATGAGTAATCTGTGTAGAAAAACAAATTGCTGCTGTGTAGACTTAGCATATTTTCTCATAAGTAGTAGAAAAATGTAGAAATTATTAACACTTAACTCTTCAATATAGCATTGGTATTAATAATACTTCCTTTTGTTCCCTTATTTTGATATTTTTTCCCATTAAATCCTCCATTCCTCCACTTTATTTAATGTTTTCAAGCAGAATTCCTTATAAGCAACCCACAAAGGGATGCCAGTTTGCCTCAGCAAAGAAATATCTTGAAAAATGGTTAAAAACAGGATCTCCTTATGAAGTAACTTCTATATGTCAATGGCTGGACTAGTTTTAGGTTTTCCCATGAATCATTAAGCTAAGTTTTATTGTTTCTATTTCATAGATAAGGAAATTGAGACTCGGAGATTTTTATTTAACATGCCTTATGAGTAACATACTTGACATTCAAACTCTGGCTGAATCTTCAGAGATGATTCTTAATCACTTTACTAAACTGACTTTTCAAAAGCCACTATGTTGAACCAAGATAAATATTTGATGTTAGCAATTGTGTTTCCTGTAATTTTCTGCTGAAAGGCTTTCGTCTGTCTTGGATTCTATCTTTAATGCCAGTGGTGGTCTCTTAAGTGAACTGTTGTTTGTGATGCCCCAGTACCTCTGACGGCCTTCATTTACCCAGCAGTGAGAAATTTATAAATATATGAAATTACTGAGATATAAATTTATCAGGCATACATTAAAATTACAACTTTATAGGGACATCTGCATGGCTTAGTCCGTTAATTGCCTGCCTTTGGCTCAGGTCATGATCTCAGGTCCTGGGATGGAGCCGACCCCAGCAGGAAGTCCCTCTGCCCCTCCCCCCTGGTTGGTGCGTGTGAGCACTCTCTCTCAAATAAATAAATAAAAATTTTTTAAAATTGTAACTTTATAGAAAGAATGATTCATTGAATGAAAGCCATGCTGCTTATTTTGTAGAACCGTCTTTGATTTCAGTGCTGTAATTTAGGAGAGTATCAGTGATTGTTTTGCACTCAGTGGACATTTTTAAGACTCCCAATGGTTTCTTCCTGATTATGCAAATTAGTATTCATGGAGTTCATTTCATTTAGGATGTATCATTATATGTTCCTGAAATGACTAGCTTCAAATCAGGGTAGACACTAGAGATCAGTTGTTCTCCAGAATAAGAAAAACAGGAATGACACACTCCAGAGCCTTCATCCGTCAGTTCAGATATGCCACTCATTGCTGAAAAGATGGAGATTCACACCAACATACTGTGTGGGGAGTCAAATAATAATAAGGGCAAGAATAAAACAGCATTTAATCACTGGCTACCTCCTGTGGATCAGGCAGCATGCCAAGTGCTCTTTGCATGCATTATCTTTAATCTGTTCAATAATCCTTTACTGTAGGGATTATTATCCCTAGTTTATAGAAGAATAACAGAGGCTTAGAGTGATTAAGTGATTTTTCTTAAGGACTGCAGATCTAGTAAATTGTGTATTTGGAACCAGAGCCCCAGGACGTTTGTCTCTGACATCCACAAATAAAGGGATTATGTTATAAATGTAGGACATTAACAAGTATCAGAGAGAAAGAGTTTTAGTCATAACATATTCTGTCATGTGGCATAAAACTATTTAATTATTCACCTTCTAGTGAAAAATAATACAGGATTGGGTCAAGGTACCTCGGCCTGATGAATTTCTTATACAATGAGTGAAAGAATCTTTAGAATCACCTTTTTCAGTTTTGCTTAGTATGTGCTCTCCATTTACCTATTCAGCTAACCTCCCTCTTGGTGCTGTCTTTTTCTTCTTTTTCCTGACGTTCTGAGTGGTTATATCTATGCCAATATGTTATCTTACACATTTGAGTTTCTAGCTCGGGCTTAGTTTCTAAAACATCACTAATGAATCAAATTTCAAAAAGTGGATAGCCACCCATGGAGGTATTGTTATGTTTACAATCTTTTTTTACAATTATTTTATTAACCATTTCTTCCATACCTGCTATGAAGTCTCTTGAAGAAAGATATTTCTCTCTGCCCATTGCCTTGTATAAGGCCTGGTATGCAATGAGTAAACAGGGCAAGCTTGCTATATTAAAAGAAAAAAAAGACAAAAAAGAATTAATTCAATGATTCTGTGTAATATTAATTATCTATTTTCATAATGAGTTCTACTGGTGAAGGAACCATGCACACGAAGATTGTGATCATCACCAAATTATTGTTTCCAAAGAGTATCATGCAACTGGAGAGTGTGTGTTGTGTGTGTTTGGAGCAGGGGACAGGGAGTAGAATTGTTCCAAAGAAGTTCCCACATACTAAGGCAATGAATGGCATAAAATCCTCTCTGAAAAGTATTAGGTTACAACAATAGAACTGAAGATATGCAACTCCTCTACATTGTTAGAATTGCGTGCTTTTTAGAAGAAGCCTCATGTTTTCTGAAGATATTTCATGAAAAAAAAGGTACGGTACAGTTAGAGCTGTGTTCTTTCAGGATTCAGAGATTTCTGCAATTCACATAAAAACAAAACTGATCCTTATGTTAAGATATAAAACTTTAGAATATATATCTATTTATGTTACATACTTGATTAATTACTTTACCAGTAATATTGGTTACAAAATTTAAAGGTAGATCAGACTTTGCTGGACTAATGTCCAAATTGACCATGTTCACATTGTCAATATCTAACAAAACAGACAGAAGAAAAGTCTTAAGAAAAAAAGTATTTATATAAATAGAAAAAATATATATGTGTACACACATACACATACATACACACGTGCACGTGCACACACACACACACATATATATATATATATATATTTTTTTTTAAACTGGACTTTCCTTCCCATTATCCTTCAAGTTTTATTTTGAGTTAAAAATCTTTATTCCAGGGGCGCCTAGGTGGCACAGCGGTTAAGCGTCTGCCTTCAGCTCAGGGCGTGATCCTGGCGTTCTGGGATCAAGCCCCACACCAGGCTCCTCTGCTATGAGCCTGCTTCTTCCTCTCCCACTCCCCCTGCTTGTGCTCCCTCTCTCGCTGGCTGTCTCTCTCTCTGTCAAATAAATAAATAAAATCTTAAAAAAAAAAAACTTTATTCCAAGATCATTGCTTCCCCTGGAATTTTCTACTATTTCAGGGAGCTCTGCTTTACATATATTTTGAGTGATAAAATATGTTTATAGTAATATTAGTCCAACAAAATAAACTTGATACAAGATGACAAAAATTAAACTTATATTTTCAGATTTTGGATTATAAATTTAACGAATATATTTTGAGCTCCAAAAGTGAACGTGGTATTTTTCTGAGAATATAATAGCAAAATTGACAAAATGTTCTCCTCTTAATGGAGATTGTACTATTGTGTGAAACAAAATATAAAAAAGCAAATAAATAAGCGAAGTTAATATTTTTTTTTATAATATGTTTAGTGCTATGGAGAAAAAAATGCAAAGAAGAGATCTAGGGAATCTTGGTGTGGCCATTTAAAAAAAGGGTGGCCAGAAAAGCTTACTTGAACCTCACAACTATAAACTATTAGAAAATCATATAGAAATGCTGCTATGATCAAAATAAATATATAAAAAGTTAAATAACTTATATACTATTGCATAGTCAATAAGGAAAAAGAACATATGTATGTGTGTGTATATGTATGTTTACATGCATATATATATAGAGAGAGAACATTTATATTAAAAAATCCATAACTGGGGGCGCCTGGGTGGCACAGCGGTTAAGCGTCTGCCTTCGGCTCAGGGAGTGATCCCGGCGTTCTGGGATCGAGCCCCACATCAGGCTCCTCCGCTATGAGCCTGCTTCTTCCTCTCCCACTCCACCTGCCCTCTCTCGCTGGCTGTCTCTATCTCTGTAGAATAAATAAGTAAAATAATAATAAAAAAAATCCATAACTGATGAAAGATGTACCTGCTCATTGGAATAATTTTAGATAACTTTTTTTTTTTTAAGATTTTATTTATTTATTCGACAGAGATAGAGACAGCCAGCGAGAAAGGGAACACAAGCAGGGGGAGTGGGAGAGAAGGAAGCAGACTCATAGCGGAAGAGCCTGATGTGGGGCTTGATCCCGTAACGCCGGGATCACGCCCTGAGCCGAAGGCAGACGCTTAACCGCTGTGCCACCCAGGCGCCCCAATTTTAGATAACTTTTTAAAGGACATAAAATCAATACAAAACACATGGCATGGGGCACCCAGGTGGCTCAGTCAGTTAAGTGTCCAACTCTAGGTTTGACTTAGGTCATGATCTCAGGATCATAAGATAGAGCCCCCCCATCAAGCTTTGCACTCTGTGGGGAGTCAGCTTGAGATTATCTCTTTCTCTCTCTGCCCCCCTCAACTCATGTGCTCTCTCTTCCTCTCAAAATAAATAAAAATAAATAATAAATAAATAAATATTTTAAAAACACATGACAAAATATGCTGGATTTTGAAGTCTCAAAATCAAAATGCCCTTATTTGTAATACTAGTACCTAACAATCAATATATTTTTAAACCCAATTGTACATGTATTATCATAGAACGAGAAAAAATATTAATATATTAATACATAGAGTCATAAATAGCTGAATCTATTTTGAACAAAGAAGGTGCAATATTCCGAATACAATGATATTAAGTCATTATATCTATGGACTCGTAGAAAAAAACATGTATGGGAAAACATGTTTTCAGTAAATGACTGAAAAAGCACTAAAGTAGTGCGGAAACTGTGGATGCTGCACAAAATAGACCTCAAGACAAATGTCTTTCATACGGCACGAGGAAGCAGGTCATTACTTATACTATACAGGAATTTCATATGGCACGAGCAAGCAGGTCATTACTTATACTGTACAGGAAAAAGAAACTCTAAATGGCCTAGAGATCTTTCCATGAGAAGCAAAGCTTTAACATATTTTTCGAAATGTTGGAGAATAATTTTATATGATGTTAAGGAAGTCAAGAAAAGCATGAATAACACAAACAGAAGAAAATTTGACATCTTGTGTATGGCAAAGGACTAATAGACATAAAAGCAAACTTCAGACTGGAGTGGGATTTTTTTCTAAGCAATTAGCAAACTTTTAGCCATTATCAAGACTGTATTAAGACCTCCTACAGATCCATAAGTAAAAGGAAAAAAAAAGTTGTCAAAGGACATAAAAGGCTATTCACAGTAGAGGAAATCTGAACTGTCAATAACTTTAAGTGAATATTTGTGATTTTTATTTATTATTTTTTTAAGATTTTATTTATTTATTCGACAGGATAGATACAGCCAGCTAGAGAGGGAACACAAGCAGGGGGAGTGGGAGAGGAAGAAGCAGGCTCATAGCGGAGGAGCCTGATGTGGGGCTCGATCCCATAACGCCGGGATCACACCCTGAGCCGAAGGCAGACGCTCAACCTCTGTGCCATCCAGGCGCCCCAAATATTTGTGATTTTTAATGGAAAAATGCCAATGAAAGGATTCAAGTAAAGGTTTTACATTTATGAAAATGGCGTGTACTGTTTATGAAACTACATATAGATGTTGATATTATAGAAATGTGGACATCAAGAATACACATCTACTACAGAATTATTTGTAGGTATCTCCAGGAAAGGAGAGGTGGGATGGCATCTGGTGTTCAAATAGGCTGAGATGTTATTCCTGTGTGTTCGAAGTATCTGAAATGTAATTGATAATTTTCAATTATTTGGCAGATACAGACTTTTATTTTATGTATGTTTGCACTAGAAATAACTTTCTTTTCTCTTAAATAACATGACTTAAAGGCAATTATATATATTATATACATTCTAAACATATTAGAAATGAATTTTAAGTAGAATAGGAAGACACAAAGTGGAAAATAAGTGTCCCCCATTTACTGCCTCACCTGTGATTTAGAGTCAAGTCCAGTTTCTCAGATTACAAAACTTTATGATTTCTTGCTTCTCCAGGCAATTATTTTCATAATTATAAATATTTATCAATAAAACAGCACAACTTTTTTTTTAAAGATTTTATTTATTTATTTGACAGAGAGAGAGACAGCCAGCGTGAGAGGGAACACAGCAGGGGAGTGGGAGAAGAAGAAGCAGGCTCCCAACGGAGGAGCCCGATGTGGGACTAGATCCCGGAACGCTGGGATCACGCCCTGAGCCGAAGGCAGAAGCTTAAAGACTGCGCTACCCAGGCGCCCCCAGCACAACTTTTTTGTTCCTCATCTGACTTTGGCTTTTCATAATGGTCTACTAATTTACCTATGTATGCAGATATTCCAATTATCATCTTCCTGAAAGATTTATCCTTTTCAGGAAATCTTTAACATTTCTCAGTGTGTTTGGGGGAGAAGGAAGCAAACTCTAAAGTTCTGTTAACACTCAGTGGTTATGGTACTTTGCAAACCTTTGTAGTTCTTACATGTACCCTGGACTAGAATTCAAACTTCTGCATAGATAACTGGAAAATTCTATGAAGCCTCTGCCTTTTCATTTTTTCTGAGAATTTTGTCAAAAATTTGGTGACTGAACATTGCATTTTGGATTACACTTTGGTGGTGGGATGGGGGGTGGGGGGGAATCTTGCTAATCACTGAAGTTTCAGGTCCAGAGATTTACCAAACAGCTCTAGAAGTTGCTATTTGTGTCTTTCCATCCTCAAGTACATGGAGAGGATGAAAAAAGTGCTGTGGTTAAGTATGAACTCTATCACGTGAGCTGTTCAAGGGGACTGGCCAGAAAACTTCCACTTTGCATATCTATTTTCAGGGACACCTGGGTGCCTTAGTTGGTTAAATGTCTGAGTCTTGATTTCGGCTCAGGTCATGATCTCAGGGTCCTGTGATCCAACCCTGTGTTGGGCTCTGCACTGAGCATGGAGCCTGCTTAAGATACTTTCCCTCTCCCTCTAACCCTCACCCCCCTCCCATGCATTGTTCTCTTTCTTTCTCTCAAAAAAATAAAAACAAAGAACTATATATAATGGAATTATGGTTGTAGACTGAAACAGTTGAAATGAAGACATTGATGGCACCAATTATAAAGCTCCAAAACTTGGCTGATTACTTACTTTAGAAAAAAGCACAGATTTGAGAAGACTATATTTTTAGGTCTACATGATAAATGATTGAGACAGCACTGAAGAGCAAGATTTCTGTCCTAAATGAAAGGCGTTAGAGGGGTGAATTTTGGTAAGCCCCACTGTGAGCAATAAATGCAAAAGGTAAAAGGATAGCAGGATTTCCCAGCATAGAACTAAAAGAAAATTAGAAATTATCGTCCGGGGATAAAAGTTAAGAGAACTTTGCAAACTACTGTAACCTTTGCAGCTTTCCCATGTGTGTTATTTTTTCTGTTCTTGTCTTTATCTTAGTACTGATTTATAGACTATACTTGCATTAAGGATTATGTTAGCTAAGGGAGGAGGGGTTTTATGTATGCAACAGAACACTGTGGTTCAAAGTTAGTGTTTGGGGCTCTTTTATTTCTGTTTACACTCTCTAGTTAAAATATTTTACAGTAAGGCTGTGTTTTTAAAGTTCTTACCTTTTATGTGATTTTTTGATGTCTTACAAAGGTTTTCTAAAGGCCTCCATACCAGTGGTATAAAATCTACGTAAAATGAGTTGCATTTTATGCAAATTTGAATTATGAAAAATTTAAATCATGTTGAACAAGCACTAATAAACACTTTATTTGCAGTTTAGAAATAATGTGATGATCTTGAGAATTATGAATTATTGTACATTTCAAAGATGGGAGGCCAAATGAGATGTAAATCATGTTTACACAGTTATCCCATGGCAGTGAAAATTCAACTGGTAAAGAGAAATAGCTGCCATTATTTATCAGAATATTTTTTAAACCTCACTATGTTTATGTGTATAAGAACATCTCTCAGAATTGTTGGTAACAAGTTTATTGTCATTTTAATCTTCACTGCTTCCATAATCAGTTGATTAACTTGTTACATTTGAGGCATTAAGAAGAGGTATTGGTTCTCATGCTGGAAATGTGCTAAAACTCAGTATGTTTGCTACAGAATTTAGAAGTGAAATGCCCAGGAGAAGGTCAGACAACTGAGATGCTACTCTATGAGATTAATTTAGGAATAAAATATGAGAGATATTACATAGAAAGTTGGGAAAAAAGAACCATGCTAAACTGACATAAATTTAAACATGTAACTTTATGTTTTTAAAATCATCATGACTGGTAAGAGCATATACAACAAATTAGTTTTTAATTACTTGGAAATATAATTATGTGAGCTTTAAAAAAATGTATTCCTCACATAATAAAGATAACCTGAACTAGATAATTATTTTGATATATTTTTAAATAGCTTAGTTAATGCAAATATCTTATTTGACACATTTTTCAAAGTAAAAGTGGTATTCAAATGATCAAAAACAGTGTGGGCATGTAATTTTAAGTAAGCATGTAATTTTGCTTGCTGTTTATTACTTCTCCCTTTTCCTTTTTCTTTTTGCCTCTTTCTTTCCTTTCTTTCTCCTTTTCAAGCTATAATGCTTCCAGTTTTAATGTTAACATAGATTTTTAAACAAGCCCTCTATCTTTCTGCAAAAATACCATCCTACAAATTAAACCCACTCTAAGGTGCTGTTGTGTGTAATTACCAAAAAGAAACAAGAGTACAATGCTGAAACAGAGATATTCCTATAAGAAACTAGAGATCTTTCAGAGTACACTAGGAACTTACTTCAGTTAATGGTTTACCCATTAACTTAGAGATTTCTGAACTTACAAAAAAAATTGTTGTATTTGTTTTTGTTGCTCATAACCACATATTCTAAATATACTACTTTTCATTCTTTTGAATCCTGGATCTCAACCTAGTGTCATATGTATAAAAAAAGTACCTCATGATTCATAGGTGATTACTTGAAATTGTTGTGTGGCATATTATCTCATAGCACATAGTTAATCTTAACTATTACTCTTAACTCTTAACTAGAAATCTAGCTAAGCATCCACTGCCTCTTTTTCATATCTATGCTTTTTAAATAATAGTTTTAAATAAAATATGATGTAAAATATGTTATTCTCAGATTTTTTCTGTATTATAATTTACCTATTCCTTTACATAACAGAAATTTTACTCTTGTCCTCAAAGAATAGATCCTCCTTTTTCCCTCCATATTTTGCTTTTTAACCTGTGAAAACTATTCCCGAAAATAGCCTTTTAGATTAATCCCAGTATGTAGCTTTCATTTACCATCCTTATTTATGCTTCATGTTTTATTTATTTTTCTAATTAGAGACTCAGCCAGGTTCAAATGCTGAAAGCAGCAAGCAGGCTGAAGGGACCCACATTTTGTCTTTTGGAGTCTTAGGTGTGCATAATCAGTGCCCCTTGTAGAAATGCACAACATGAGCTAATTTTTATAAAGCTGGAACAAGCCTCTCATATAATTTTTATAATACCATAAAACCTAATGTTATGTTAAATTATTTTTTATATTCTACAAGGACATTAGGAGGAGACAGTACTGAAAGGTATAGTCTTTTCAGTGTTCTTTGCATTTCATTCTACAATGGATACCCTTTAATTTTCCAACTTTACTCCTGGTTAATTACAAGAATTTAAATTATTTCAACAAATGATACTTTATTTATTTTAACATGTGGCTTATAATTTTTAAAATTATTTCCAGCCATGTACATTTTATTTGTTTATTTTTAAACCAGGTACATTTTAGAATTGATACATCTCCTGTATAAAAAAAAATGTATTGTCAACCAAAAATGTAGCATTTGTTTACAAATAAAAGTGTCCTTTTGTTAGTCTCCATTTCCAGCTTCTTAAATATTAATCAGTTCTTTATTATGTGGAAGGGGTTTCACAAATAAACCACAATTTTATCCTCCCTGTGTATTTTAGTTTATTTCAAACTAGAATAAATTTTAGGGAGTATCAAAACATAACAATTGTAATAATAGCAACTTCAAACTGAACAAGTGAAAGGTTTACTATACCAATTCTTAAGATACCAAATTATTTGTTCTGTAGAACACAGAACAAAATAAGACCAAAAATTAAAATAATACTTATGGAAGCTACTATTTTAGCTTGAAGTCTTGAAAAATTGAGAAATTGTGTGGTTTTTTTTAAGGTCATAGAGATAGGAAGAAGCAAATTTATGAAGCTAAATTAGATGTCTTGAACCAGCTTGTATTTTTCCCCCACCAAAACATTCTGTCAAGTACCAAAATGCCTACTGCCATTCTTATATTCCAATATAACTGGAATTCTAGAAAACCCTTATTATCATCATATCATCATATCTTCATCTCTCTTAGTTATTGTTCTGGACCCTTATATAGAAAAATACAACAATCATTATCTTTATCTACATTTCTACTTTCTACATCTAAATTATATCAAATTTTGCTTTAAATTGCTTCACAGATTGTATGTTCCTTTTTATTGTTAGTATCGCTATCCTGGTTGAGGCAGTTCATCAGCTAATTACTGAGTTATTCAAGTTGTTTAATTTCTGCTCCCATTTTCTTTGGTCTCCTTTGGTTCAAAGGAGGTGGTGTTGTAACTGAACCAATGTGAGTTCACTCCTTGGTGAGTTACAGATAGAGACTATACCATGTGCTGTCACACAAGGAAACTATTTGCATTAAATAAGGAAATCATGGGGAATAAATTCCAAAGTTGTGACTCCCTAAGTGGGAGCGAGTGGGTTTCTCTCTCTCTCTCTTTTTTTTTTAAGATTTATTTATTTATTTGAGAGAAGAGAGAGAGCACAAGTGGGGGGAGGGGTGAAGGGAGAGAGAGAGAGAGAGAGAATCCCAAGCAGACTCTGCTGAGCTCGGAGCCCACACAGGGCTCATCCAGGGACCCCGAGATCATGACCTGAAATGAAATTAAGAGTCAGATGCTTAAGCAACTGAGCTACCCAGGTGCCCTGGTTTCTTTTATTTAGAGTTAGGATGAATATTCAGAAAGGGGAGCTTTGTCGTCATCATGTAAAAGTGGACCTAAGATTTTGCAGACATAGTTAGAAGCCATGTTTATGTGTGCATCCTGTATTATGGTAATGAAACTTGTGCTCCTCCCAGGGTGGAGACTTTAACATTATAATGAAGCAGAGGTAAGGGTCAGACTAGGGTAAAGGGCAAGGGGCATGCTCCAAGAGCTGGTATAAACTGGATGAGGTCTTGGGCTCCTTATTTCAGGTTAGGAGTAGGGTCTTGCTTACTTTTGAAACAGCACTGGGAGTTTTACCACTGATTAATTGTCTCTGATATGGTGAGACTATACCTTGGCCTGGTGGAGACTGTCAGTTTTTGCATTCCCTTTGTTTCCTTAAAATTCTTAACTACTGAGGTTTTTCACATTTCTTTGTAATTCTGACACCCCCTAGGAAGTTCTGCAAGACATGTGCTAGGGAAAATAGAGCCAGGAAGGCATAGATCAAGGAAAAGAGCTGGGGGCCTAAAATGACTTCTTTCTGGGACCCCTAACTTTTTTCTGCTTACAGAATTAATGGACAGTTACTGCTGGAAGACCACTATCTTCCTGTCATGCCATTGACCAGGACCCTATAAATGTTTTTTGTTGCCTAAACAATCACAATAGGAGCCCATACCGCTTATCCAACCCTCAATCTAAATTTTATATTAAACAATAAACTTGGACCTCCTCAGGGGTTTTCTCAAAGGCCCTAGAATTATTGCTCATGCCTCACTCTGTGTTTTGCTTATTTTTGTCTTTCAACCTAGCAGAGTCTTTCCTGTTCTCAATTAATCTAACTTCCACACATTAATCAACAATAGTCCCACTTTCTCAAAGAAGCTTACTCTAGCAATGACTTTCTCCACTCTAGGGGAATTGGTTCCTATAGTCTGATGGTAATAACACTTATTCTGAGGTATTCTGAGGGCTTTTGCCTCTAATGAGTAAGAAAATTATTATCTCAATCTCAGAAGACATTATATTACCTCTCTTTCAACTCCCCCAAAATACCTCTTTAAAAAATTTATTTGTATATGTGTATATATATATTTTTTTCTAAAGCATAAATAATATTCACCAGAAAAAGTCACTTCATGACAGTTTTTAATTTTCTCCTGAAAAATAATTTGGTATGAGTATCTGAAAGCACAAAGATGCCAGGGCTCTTCACTCTGTTCCTGGCACACAGGATACAATCAGGACTAGTAAAGAGTGAGCAGAAGGTAGGCTTTAGGAATGTTGGGAATAGCCTTGCCTAAGAGGTGATATTTAAGCAGGTAAGGAGGATGCTAAACAGATAAATAGAGAAAGCATGCAGAGAGAACTGGGACAGGAAGGGGAGTGTTGAGGTAGAAAGAAGGAAAAGATGCTCTTATAGCTAGAGTCCAGAGAGGGAGGATAGAAATGGAATGGAAAAGGCAGAGTTCAGATGAGATAGGACTTTGTAAAGTATATTAAGAATTTTTGAAATGTATATTAAAAACAATGGGAAATCATGGAAGAATTTTAAGCTAAAACTGATAGAACATGAATTGCATTTTTTTTTCATTGAAGTATAGTTGACACACAATGTTACATTAGTTTCAGGTGTGCAGTAATTTGACAACTCTGTGCATTGCTATGCTCACAACTGTGGCTACCATCTGTCACTGTACCATTGACTGCATTCCCTATGCTGACCTTTTACCTCTGTGACTTATGCATTCCATAACTGGAAGCCTGTATCTCCCATTCCCCTTCACCCATTTTGCCTAATCCCCTCATGTCCCACCCCCTCTGGCTTTATGCAATGGCAAATTAACATTTTCAACACCAACATAAAGAAGATTTAAATTTTTTTCTTCCTTCATTACGTACAATTTGACAACACAATAAAACACAAAATATGCTCATATTCAAAAAATAAAAGTGTATGTCATAAGGATTGTTTAAGCTTCTGAACATTATGCAAGAGTAAACATGACAACATGGAGTATTGTTTGGGGTCTTTCCAAAGACGTTTTAATTTAGTAGCATGGACGTTGTTTACAGTTCTTTTTTCCTCTCCTGCATTACCAAAGTGAATTTCACTTACTTATTATGATAGTAGCAGGTTTTAGTAACTGAATTTCGTATTTGCTTAGAGAAAAAAAAAATCTATCTTTACATACATACATGTCATGAATAATTCTCTCTCTCTCTGTCTTTTTTTTTTTTTTTAAAGTGTGTTAAATCTGTTTGGTCATGCATGATACTTACAATATTTGGTTAGTAAATCAGCCCTGGGTCTCACAGAATTCATCTTACAGATTATTTTTTCTAAGTAAGTTAAAGACACAATATTGTATTACTTCCAGTAATAGGCTATTTTGAGACCATAAACATCATTAATATTCAGAAGTTTAAAAGATACACAAAATTATTTAAATAACTATCTCTGCATTTAGATAATACATGTTTGTAATGTATTTTTTTTTTCTCTACGGTAAATCTAGTGATAGTTGATTTTAGCCTTTGAATTGCATTTCACCAATTTTGAGGTTGGTTTCAATTTAATATATTTGTAAAATGGTTCTTTGTGTGGCTCCTTTGAATAATCTTTTCATTATCCTTCTTGAGTTGAAGTCCTTTGTTATAGTTCTCAGCTATGGTAATTTATTGTCTTGTTTTTGAAATGTTAAAGAAGACACATCTTATGTCTGGTTTCCAGATCCAAGTTTCCTTTTACACATATTGATTTAAAGTGTAATGTCATAAGTAGAAGCAAAGGTTAAAAAAAGAGTGGAGGGACAAAAAGGAAGTCATCATCTTTTCCTGCCAGTTCATACAAATGGCAAGGAATTGATTGATGTCTAAATTATGAAGAAGAAGATAAAAACAATACATATTGTGCTATCTTATTACCTTTACTGGGAAGGAAATAAGTTCTGAAAAAAATGATTAAAATATTTAGTAGCCATAAATACTTAAAGAAATATCCTGAAATGTCCATCCTTGAGCATGCATACCTAATTTTGTGTCTATGTTCTCCTCACACACGTTGGTTCTTAAGAGATTTAAACACTGTGTTTAAAAGTATATTAACCCCACTGATCTAAATCAGTGAGAAATTATTTATAAATTAAGTACAGTTTAAAATTCAGAAACTTGTGATTGAAGCAGTTGGACACAGCTGCAATCTTTACCAAGCTGTGAGAACTTGTATAAGTGATATTCTAGTGGCTTTCCAAGCATTGTTATAAATTCTTCAGAATGTAGGCATATGATTCTGGATGGAAACTCAAGTCTTTAAGGATGAATGAAGAGGAAGAAATATGGTAAATACATGACTAAGTATAGAATTACATTTCATTTTAACTTCCTTAATATGCATAAGACAAAATCCAGAACCTTACAATATTGAATGTATGATATTATCATGGTAGACACATGCCATTATATGTTTTACAATAAAATATTAGTCATTAGTAAAAAGAAACAAACTGCTTATGTATGAAAACAACATGGACAAGATCTTATATACCTCTATGACTCTATATGACTTTCTGACAGAGGCAGAGAAGATATCAGTGATCACCAAAGTTTGGGCTGGCCACAGTCATTGACTACAAAGGGAAATGATTTTGGGGAGGTGATGGAACTGTCTTATATCCTGTGGTGATTACATGACTCTATTATTGTCAAACCTCCTGGAACTGTACACTAAAAGGATGGCTTTTTCTGTATTTTACTTCAATAAAATATAAAGAAACAGTGGACATGCATGGTTCTGTATGTAAGATTTGACTCAGTATATATTTGCTTAAAGTTTTATATATTTTATATATTTATAGTAGAGAGAGAAAGAAAGAATGAGCAGGAGGGGCTAAGGGAGAGAAAATCTCAAGCCGACTCCGCAATGAGCATGGAGCCATACATGGGGCTTGATCTCACGACCCTGAGATCATGACCTGAGCTGAAACCAAGAGTCAGATGCTTAATTGACTGCATCACCCAGACACCCTTTGATTCAGTATATTTTTACTTCAGTTCATGGGCCGGGGTCTGCCTTCATTATGTCTCTCTTTTATGGAAACATGATCGAAGTACTAATTACATTTTGTGGGGCAATGGAACTGATCAATATCATGACTTTGGTGGTAGTTATGTTACAGTGTAGGTTTGTTCGAAAGTCAAAAATTTTACACTAAAAAGGGTAATGTATAATGTATGTAAATTATACCTCAACAAATCTGGTTTACATATTTTAGTGGGTTGATATTGAGAAAAATAATATATAATTTTCTCCTGTAGAAGGAAATTTATAATTTGGAGTTAGGATAAAAATAGATATAGATGATATAGACATAGAGTATCATGCCTTGAAGTTTTGATTTAGTGCCAATATGTTAATCTATAAGAACTCAGTTCCTGTTAGAGCATATATTAATTATATTATCATCTCCCAAAGATGGTCTCTTATACATTGACTCTCATTTGAGTTCAATATAGTGATATCACTCACATCTTTTAGCAGCAATTAGTGACAAGAAGCAGTTAGTGGCTCATTTTTGTGGGTCTAATAATTACAAGGAAAATAATTTCTTATGATGTGAATTTGATGCAAGTGTAATGCATAATTATGCATTTCACTGTATATTTATTTTAAGTAAGTGTAGATTCTAAAAAGGAAATTAAATGATACAAAAGATACTGTATAGGAGGACAACATGCAGAATTTCCAAATTATAATATATTTATGTATATATATATTTTTATTTGGCATCTTTAGTGAACATCTACTATTTTTCACAATGTCTTCTTTATTCCTGAAACAGTATACCACACACTATACTGTAAACACTTCCTCTTTTCAAAGCTCTCCCTTTAGTGGGAGTTACTATTAACACAATACTGACTTTGTAGCGTTAGTCGTTTGTCCAGCAATAACTACCTAAATAAAGACAAATGAATTCTTACTATTTTTTACCCCAAAGAAGCCAGAAAAAGAGATATTTTTACTGATTAAATATTGGACATGTGTTGGCAGCTGCCTCCCTCCATCCTCATCTTCTATGATGCAAAAAATTTTGTAACAGTAACAATCATAAAGGTGCAGAAAAGAGAAATGAAGAGAGGCAACATCAGATTTAAATAACCCTTAGAAGATGCTTATAAAGCCAAGTCATTTCTATAGTTAGGCTAGATAACTCTTTCTAAATTAAGTCCCTCTCACCCATATCCATTAAATAAATCCAATATTTTTCTAAATCAATTCAAATTATAACTTTTAACTGCAAGCAATAGTTATGACTGACATATCAGTTACATGTAGTTTACTAATTAACCTCAAACAATTAATTGCCCTAAAATCAGAGTATTGATTTATGCTGAAACAATTTAAAGCTTTCCCCCCAGGTGACACTAGACAAGATGCAAAGGCACACTTTGAACTTATGCGTTTGGTAACTTTTAACCAAGCAGTGTTGTTACTCTTGTTGTTATTATTTTGCCACTAGACTGCACCTTGAGACCAGAACTATGGCTGTCAATTTAGTACTCCCAGAACCTTGCATGGTGTTTAATACCCAGCTGACAATGAATAAATATTTGCGAATGATAAAAATAAATAAAAGCAGGCAGTGAAAAAAGTTACTTAGAAAGGAATAACATTTAAAATGACAGTTGACTTTGCAGCCACTATAGCATCTAGGAGACTGTGAAATAATATCTTTAAAATGCTGAAAGTTGGGGGCGCCTGTGTGGCTCAGTCCTTAAAGCGTCTGCCTTTGGCTTGGGGCATGATCCCGGCATTCTGGGATCCAGCCCCACATCAGGCTCCTCCGTTGGGAGCCTGCTTCTTCCTCTCCCACTCCCCCTGCTTGTGTTCCCTCTCTCGCTTGTCTCTCTGTCAAATAAAAAATAAATAAAATCTTTGAAAAAATAAAATAAAATGCTGAAAGTTGATACTGTCAACTTAGAATTATGGATCTAATAAAACTGGTTTTAAAACATGAGAGCAAAAATAAATAAATAAATAAATAAATAAATAAATAAATAAATAAAAATTAAAAAAAATAAAAATAAAGCTTTCCTGCCAGCATACCACACACCTATTATTTTGAAATTTGCATTTAGCAGTAGTGTACATTTTTATAGAAATGTTTTTTAAATAAATAAATGTTTAATTTTAATATAACATGCCTACACAAGAATTTAGAAATTTTAGGCTATTTGGAAGTGTTTCTAGGTTTTTGGCTTATGTTAACATTTATGAAAATGTGTACATATTTGCAAGGGCTAGATTTAAAGCACTATAAAGAACATGGAAAGAAGTGCAACAAATTGAGAAAATATTAATTACAAATATATTTTGCAAATACACATATATATCTTATTCCCAAAATATATATTTGACCAAGGACTTATTTAGTGTTTTTATAATTTATTCAAATCTGTGAGAAAAAGACATTTCAGCAAAAAAGTGTACAAAAGATTTGAATGGGGACTTAGCAAAATAAAATATCCAGATGAATATATTGCTCAACAAATCTTTGTACAGTGAACACACTCATGACACCTCCCCTCAGGTCAAGAAAAAATATTAAGAACATTTTGGAAGTCCTTTTCACACTGCCTTGCAGTTACTACCTCGTGATGGTAACCGCCATAATATCTATTATCACCACGAAGGAACTTATCCCTTTTACATAAATAGAATTAGACAGCAGGCACTCTTCAGTACCTTCTTTCCTGCATTTATATTATGTTTGTGAGATCCATTCATGTTATTACTTGTATCTCTAGTGTATGCTTTTTTGTTGTAGAATTTCACTGATTACCTTCCAATTTACTCATTCATTTGATGGTTGCTGGTATTTGGGTTGTTATCAGGTATAGCTCTTATGAGTAATATTGCTATGAACGTTCTTGCACAAACTTTTTGGTAAAGGGATATGTGCATCATTTTCAGGTACATTCCGAGGAGAGAAACTGCTGAATCATAGCATATACAGCATGTGTGAAAAGGTCTAATAGATATTGCCAAAAGTTTGCCTAAAGTGGTTGTACCAATTTTATTTCTCACCAGAAATATATGAGTGTTCTAGTTCTACGTCATCACCAAAATTTGGATTTGTTCAGCTTTTTTCTTCCCATGTTCTGCTGGGTGTGTAGTATGATTTAATTATGGTTTTACTTTGCATTTTCCTGAGGACTGATGAGGTTGAACACTTTTCCTATGGTGATGGCCAGTTGATTATATTCTTTTGTTTAGTGGCTATTCAAGTCTTTTGCTCATTGTTCCATTGAATTGCTTGTCTTTTTCTTACAGAGTTGAAAGCGCTATTTATGTAAATGCTATATATGAGTCCTTGTGAGATTTATGTCTTGCAAATATCTTCTCCCAGTCTGTTGCTTGCCTTTCCACTCTGTCTTCTAAATCTAGTACCTGTAAATGTTGTATATATTTAAAATTTATTAAATAAAGATACATTTATTAAATATTCACATGAGCCATACAACTTAGATACTTCAAAATAGCTATTTTATCTGATTTATTTATTTCATTTAAAATTTTATTTAAAAATTAAAATAGTTGTAGGACAAATAAAATATTACATAGAGATTATTAAAAGCATAATGATTGAAAATTACACTAGTCTACTAATTATTTTGCTAAGATTTCATTTCTTTTCATATTTTGTGATCTTTATACACTCAAGAAATATTTTCTTGATTTAAGGAAAGGTGGTTCTTACAGTCTTACACATTTTCCCCAGGGTGCTTTTTTTCACTGAACACATTAAGAAGGATTACATGTGTTAAAAAGTCCATTTTTTTATGACACACATGAGGAAAGAAAATAGTCTCTTGGCAAAGGCAGGATATTATTGCTTAAGCACTCCAATCCTGGGAGGGCCATTAAGTGTAGTGTAAGTTAAACTTATTTTTGTTGCTTTCTGTTTTCTGGTAAATACCACATCTAGTTGTTCACATAAAACATATGGGGAAATATATTTCAACCTTGAATTTAATTTCCTATATGGAAATCTTGAGCATTGTACCCATCTTGGCATAATAAGGTCATAAATCATATTTCTGAAGCGTCCTTATTGTAAAGTCTTCAGAGCATGTGAAAACAACCCAGAAGTTACTGCTTTAGCCTTATTAATTTACCTTGAATTAGCCCCCATTTATGACTGCTGGAAGTGTATCAGTTTACCCAATCTAATTAATCCTTCCACATAACTGAAGATTCTTAATGCACTTGCCAGTAGTCTAACACAGTGATACATTACCCAACAATGAAAAATAATAATCTATGACCTAAACTGAAAAAAATTAACCAGAATTTTGTAATCAGAAAATTGAGAACTTACTTTAATTTCATCAAATTTTATATTATTTCGAAAATGGCCACTTTAGATTATCTACTGTTTGAACCACTTAATCATTCCATCAATACATCAATAAGCTGTCTAACAGACTGAAACGGCTCTTGGTTCATTTTTCTGACTCCAGATGCTTAAAAAAAAAAGGCACTTAAATTAAACTAAATTAGATGTGCGTTTCATTTTCGGCTAAATATATTTGACTCTTNCCCAAACACCAGACATTTAACAATGACATCTTTTAACCACTTAGAGTAGACTTGGGGTTTGAAACATAATAGTATTGTTTCCAGAAAATTAAATCTCTTGCAGAAAGGTGTTGTTTTTCTTTTTAAGGTGTTAGTAGAAAAGCTTTGGATATATAAAAAAATTCCTTGACTCTTACATTTCCTTAGTACCATAACTATTATTTTCTTTCTTTCTTTTTAATCAAGTAAGGTCTATGCCCAACATGGGCCTTAACTCAGGACCCCAGGATCAAGGGTCACATGCTCTACCAACTGAGGCACCTCATAACTGTTATTTTCAATGCAATTATTATTTTATTATGGCTAAGCAAATGAGAAATGTACTCTTACCTAAATCATTTAAAGATAATTATACCGTATGAAATTTTTAATGTTTAATTTAGTGTTATTCAAATTGTATAAAATGGTATATATTATTTTAAAGCAAAATGTCTATATAGACTGTCTTCAAGACCACTTTTTCTATATTCTATTTTTTTAAATTTATTTGAGAGAGAGAGAGCACGCACAAGTGGTGGGGGAGGGGCAGAGGAAGAAGGAGAAGCAGACTTCCTGCTGAGCAAGGATCCCTACGTGGGGCTTGATCCCAGGACTGAGATCATGACATGAGCCCAAGGCAGATGCTTCACCGACTGAGCTCCTGTATTTTCTATTTTTTTCATGCTTTTTTTTCCAGCTTAACTGGGAGCATAATGGACATAATAAGGTATTTCACATATTTAAAGTGTAAAAATTGATAAACCTTATAACATATGTACAAACCTATGGAACTATTGCAAAAATGAAGTCAATGATCCTATCTACCAATTGTGGCCTTCATGCTCCTTTGTCATTCTTTCATCCTGCTTGTTACCCATCTCTCCAGGCAGCAGTTTATGTACAATCATTTTACATTCTTCTGCATTTGCAAGAATTTTATATAAATGAAATAAAATTATTCATTTTGTTTGATTTCTTTCACTCAGCGTAAGTGATATTCATCCATACATAGTGTTGATCAGTAGTTTCTCTTTATTGCTAACTAGCAATTTGATTATCCATTAACTTCCCAATCATGTTTTTCATTTTGGGGCTTTTACAAATAAACTCATTAAGAATGTTCATGTACAAGTCTTTAAACAGACATATACCTGCATTTCTCTTTGGTAAATAACCAGGAGTAGAATGCTGGGTCTACTTGAAGAGTGTGTTTAAAATATTAACATAAATGGGCTGTTTTAAAAAATTATATGCCATCATACAATCCCACAGCAGTGTGTATAGCTTCCATATGTTCCACATAGTTGACAAGCACTTCAAGTCGTCAAACTTTTTAAATTTTTGACATTCTATTAAGTGTATATTGGTATTTCATTGTTGTTTTAATGTGCATTTCACTAATGACAAATGATATTGAGCATCTTTTCTGTGCTTTTTTGGTTACCTTTATATCTTTTTACTGAAGTGTATGTTCAAATCTTTTTTTTCCCCTTTTTTTGTGGGGGTGGTTGTTTTTCTTCTTATTAACTCATCATTAAATCATAAAAATTCTGTAATCTAGATAAAAGTTCTTTGTTTCAACATAATTTGTGCATTTTGCATATATTCTGTCCCAGTCTGTGACTTGTGCTTAATTTTCCTACCAGTATTTTTTGAAGAGCAACATTTTTAATATTTATGAAGTCCAATTTATTCTTATTTTGTTTTTGTGTCTTATGTCAGAAAAAATTGTTGAAGGTCGATTCACTGTGATTATCTTATGTTTTCTTAGCATGTTTTAGCTCTTTTTTTTTGAGAGAGTGCATGTGCACAAATGGGGTTGGGGAGCGGCACAGGGAAACAGAGAGAGAGCATCTTAAGCAGGCAGGCTCCATAACCAGCACAGAGCCTGATGCAGAGCTCAGTCCTGGGACCCTGAGATCATGACCTGAGCTGAAATTAAGAGTTGAATGCTTAACCAACTGAGCCACCAAGGCACTCCTAAAATCTTTTAGCTCTTACTTTTAATTTTATGATGAATAATGTGAGGTAAAGATGGAGATCAGGTTTTTTGGATACTATTATCAAATTTCTTATTTGAATAAGATGTTATCTATTGCTGATTGAATTGCCCTGGTGCTAATGTTGAAAATCAGTATATGGCTTTGTATCTGGACTCTTTTTATTCTATATCATTGATGTGTCTATTTAACTTAGGTCCTTACCATGTTGTTCTAATTACTGCAGATCTCTAAAAACTCTTGATATCAAGTATTTACATATTCTAATTTTGTTTTTTCTCCCATTCATTCTGTTTGCTATTATAAGTCCTTTACATGTTTATATGGAGTATGGAATTAACTTGGCATATTCCACAAAGAAATTTGCTGGAATTTAACTAAAACTTATTTAATTCTCTAGAAAATTTGCATAGCATTTATATCTCAACAGGCTTAGCTTTCTATTAACACAGTATATATTACAATGCATTTCTTTCTTTACTTCTAACAGTTTTTTGATGGGTCTTTAGAGATTTCGTAATATCATTTCAACTGTAAATAGTGATAATTCTTTATTTTTTAATTAAACTTGCTGCTGTATCTTAAGAATTATAAAATAATGTTCATGAGGGATATGATCTGAATTTTCTTTTTTTCTAATACCATTGTATAAGTTTCTTTAAGGGTAATGATGGATGCAGGTAATGAATGGGGAAGTATCTAATTGCTTCCTTAAATTATTGGTAAAATTCACCTGAGAAGGCATCAGAGTCTGTAGTTTTCATTGTAAGAAGGTATTAAACTTATGTTCAATTTATTTAATAGTTAAAAGTTTATTCAGATTACCTATATTTTCTTGAATGGCTTTGGGTCATTTGTGTCTATCAGGGATTTTGGTCATTTCACATAAAATGTCAAATATTAACATAAATGTTTTCATAATAATCCCTTAATGTCTATTTCATATCTGTGGAAGTCACTGATGGCACTCTTCTGATTGCTAATATTCATAATTGTTGCCTTTTCTTCATTCCTGATCAGTCTGGCTACAGGTTTATCAATTTTATTGATCTGCTCAAAGGTTTGGACTTTGATTTTCCTCTATTGGCCACATTTCTCTATAATAGATTTCTGTTCTTATCAATACTATTTCCTTTCTTCTGCTTCCTTTCATTTTAACATGTTTTTCTTTCCTAGTCACTTATGAAGACAAGCCTATAGTTTAAGACTTTTCATCTTTTCTGATTTGGGTATGTAGTATCATAAAGAAGGTGCATCCCACAAATTTTGATATATTGCATTTTCTTTTCATTCAGTTCAAAATACTTTCACATTTTTCTTTTGCTTTCTTGTTTGATATTTAAGTTACTTAGGTGTTTATTTTCAAAACATTTGGGGATATTCCAGATGTTTTTCTGTCATTAAAATCTAATTAAATAGAATTGTAGTTAGAGAACCACTTTGTATGATGTGATTCGTTACAAATTGATTGATATTTATTTTACAGCATAGAATTTGGCACAGAATATATTTTGTACATGTCTCATATTTAACTGAAAAGAATGTGAAATCTTCCATTATAGCATGTAGTGTTCTCTAAATGTCAGTTAGGTCAAATTGGTTCATAGTGTTGTACAGTCTTTTATATGCTTATTGAATTTCTGTCCACTTGATCTATCAATTATTTAGAGTGTTCAATTTGTCAACTATAATTTTGGATTTGACTATTTCTCCTTACAGTTCTATTAGCTTTTTCTTCACTTATTTTGAATCCTTAAAATTAGGGATATACATGTTTAGAATTGTCCTGTTTTCTTGAAGTGACAGCTTTATTATTATTATGAATGAACTTTATTATCCCTGGTGATATTCCTTTCTGCAATATCTACTTTGTGTTATATTAAAGTAGCCACTACAACTCTTTTAATTACTGCTGTGTTGGTGTGTGTGTGTGTGTGTGTGTGTGTGTGTGTGTATATATATATATATATATATATTTCTTTTTGGATTTATTTATTCATTTTAGAGAGGGAGAGAGAGTGAACAGGGGGAGGGACAGAGGGAGAAGGAGAGAATCTCAAACAGAATCCCCACTGATTGTGGAGCCCAACGTGGGGCTCAATCCCATGACCCTGAGATAATGACCTGAGCTGAAATCAAGAGTCAGATGCCTAACCAACTGAGCCACCCAGGCACCCTCTTGGTATATATTTTTCTACCAGTTTTCATTTAATCTACTTGTTTATATTTAATGTGGTTTCATATAGACAGTTTACAATTTCTTGCTTTGTTTTGTGCAAAATATCAGTTACTTGCAGTTTTTTAAATCCAGATTGGCAATGTTTATATGTCGTTTTCCTTTTCTTCTTTTTCAGGCTTCTTTGGAATTGAGTACTTTTATGATTTCACTTAGTATTCTTACTGGCTCATCAAATGCTACCTTCTGTATGGTTTGGTGTTACTTTGTATGTCATACATACAAAGTTAATAATAAGTTATTAACTTAGTATTGTACCATTTCTTTTTTTTTTCTTTTTTAAGATTTTACTTATTTACTTGAAAGTGCACGGGAGAAACAGCAAGAGAAACCACAAGCAGAAGGAGAGGGAGAAGCAGGCTCCCCACTAAGCAGGGAGCCCAATGTGGGGCTAGATCCCAAAACCCCGGGATCATGACCTGAGCAGAAGGCAGATGCTTAACCAACCAAGCCACCCAGGGGCCCTAGTTGTAACATTTATGTTTAGATAAGAACTTAACAATGATGTACTTCCATTTCCCACCTCTCAGTGTTTAGGAAGTTGCTCTCATTTATGTTACTCTCATATATGTTATACTACACAATGCATAGTTGATTTTTTTTCCTGTAAACATTTACAGTTAAATGAGATTTTTAAAGTAGGAACAATATTGTGTTTGCTCACATATTTACACTTCTTGTGCTCTTTATTTCTTTGCTTAGCTCTAGGTTAAATTTGGCATCATTGTTCCTCTACATGAAGGAATCTCTTTTATATTTTTTGCAGTGGTGATTCTCTGTTGTTTTTGTCTAGTCTTTTTTCTCCCTTTGTTATTTTAAATACTTTTTATAGATATATTTTCAAGCTTGCTGATATCATTCTCTGAAATTTCTAAAATAATCTGACTCCTATCCAGTAAATTTTCATTTCACATAGTTTTGCCTCTAGAAATTTGCATTTTCAAGGACTCTACTTTTTATGTTCCTTTCTGTATCTTCTTTAATATATGGAACACAGATTCAGCAGCTATGGTAAAGCCCCTGTATACCAATCCTGTTATTTCTTCCACTTTGGATCAGTTTCAATTGATTGATTTTCTCTTCATTATTTTCCTGCTTCTTTTCATGTCTCGTAATTTTATCACATGACAGAGATTGTGAAGTTTACTTTGTTTAGTGCTGGATATCCTTACCACCCTATAAATATTATAAAACTTTTTTGTGCAGCAATTCAGCTAATTGGAAACAGATTGATCCTTTCAAGGCTTGCTTTAAACTCCATGTGTGGCACTGTAGCAGCCTTTAGAGCTAATTTGACTCCACTTCTGAGCTAATAACCTTTTGATTACTGTATTAGATATCCAGTAAATTACGAGGGTTTCCACTTTGGATCCTGGGAATACGATCTATTCCATCCCCTAAGTGTGCTCTGGAGATTGTCTTCTCTGCTTTTTTGTGTGGTTCTTTTCCTAGCTTTGGGTAATTTTCTCTCTTGCCTGCACTCGTCAGCACTCAGCTGGAGATTTGAAGGGGACCTTGCGCAGAGCATCTTCCTTGGCTTCCTCAGACTCCCAGATCCATCTTTTTAATTTAGGATGAACACAGGGCTCCATCCGGGTTTCCCTTCTCTGGAAACTCAAGTGAGTAAATTGGGGCAATTTTAGGGCTCACATTTGTGGCCTCTGACCGAGAGATCACTGTCTTGTGCTTCCTGATGTCAAAAGTTTGAAAACTATTCTTTCATATATATTTTTGGGAGATTTTATGTTGTTTTAAGTGGGACTAAACCCAGTTCAACTTGCTACAGGATGTCTCTGATTCATTCCTAAATTATATTTTAATATTATGCATTTATTCAATGAGAAATGTATTTTTTAGAAAAAGATGTTATCATGTTTCGTATCTCATATATTCTCTAATAACTTCTTAAGTTGTAAAAACATCTGTTTTCAGTATGTTTCTGGGAAAATTCATGTGTATTTATGAAGAAAATTCGGAAACGTTTTTAAAATGGAAAGCTGCATTTTGAAAAAGAAAACTAGGGGCGCCTGGGTGGCGCAGTCATTAAGCGTCTGCCTTCAGCTCATGGCGTGATCCCAGCGTTGTGAAATCGAGCCCCACATCAGGCTCCTCCCCTGGAAGCCTGCTTCTTCCTCTCCCACTCCCCCGCTTGTGTTCTCTCTCACTGGCTGTCTGTTTCTGTCAAATAAATAAATAAAATCTTTAAAAAAAGAAAAAAGAAAAAGAAAACTAACGCATGATCTTTTCTACTTTTGGGGAGGAGTCTAATTCTTGAGTTTCTTAAACAGAGTGAATGAAAACTATTAAGTCAATTCTCAACTCTCTTTACATTTATCTTTCCTTTTTTAAAAACTTAATTCTCATACCACAAAGGAATAATGGGCAAAAAAACTACTGAAGAGTTATTTTGTTTTCTTACAATCTCCCTTTATTATATTATAATTCTTTACAGTGTAAAAAACCTACGTAGATAGTAAGTAGTATGGGAAGGAAGTAGTATTAGGAAGCAAGCTTATCTGACACTGCAAATACTGAAACCCCATTATAGGAGATTTTCTTGTGTATATTTTAGTTTTAAAAGTTGCAATGAAATATATAAACCTATAGAGAACAACACCACAATGATAAGCCATCAGAACAATGTGTAGAGCTATATGTTTTCCCTGCAGAATACACAAACACCAAGAGACTTAAATCTACTCTACATTCAGAGAACTAAGAAAAAAAGTGTGAAGACACTTGTGTCTTTTCCTTTGCAGAAGAACCCTGTGTCCCTTCACTGTGCAGACCACTTCTCAGTTTATCAGCTTTGTTTCTTTCTTTCTTTTTTATATAGTTCTATATAATTAACATTTCTATGCAATTTTATGTTTTAAAGATTTTATTTATTTATTTGACAGAGAGAGAGCATGAGAGAGAGCACAAGCATTGGGGGAGGGGAAGAGGAAGAGAGAAGCAGACTCCCCACTGAGCAGGGAGCCCAATGTAGGGCTCTATCCCAGGACCCTGTGATCATGACCTGAGCTGAAGGCAGACGCTTAACCTACTGAGCCACCCAGGAGCCCCTCAGCTTTGTTTCATATATGATTTAATTCAAACCCATTACAAAATTACAAAAATATCAAAATAAAATTTAACATAAAAAAACAAGTGCTTTAAAATATTACTAAATACTATGTTCAACTACAAGGTTATTTTACTATTAATTTATTTTTACAAAAAGATACATTGAAATTCAGATGTCCATTGCATTTTATAATACTTTATTTAAGTAGGTATTATATATACCTATAGGAGCCAATATGTTGATTAAAATAATTGCATAGATGGGGCACCTGGGTGGCTCAGTTTGTTAAGCGTTTGCCTTTGGCTCATGTCATGCTCTCAGGGTCCTGGGACCTAGCCCCACATCAGGCTCCCTGATCAGTGGGGAACCTGCTTCTCCCTCTCCTGCTCCCCCTGCTGTGGTCTCTAATTCTCTCTCTCTCTCTGTCAAATAAATAAAATTAAAAAAAATAAAATAATTGCACAGAGATTTAGTTATATTATTTATAGAATTAGTCATGATATATTATTAACATTTATGTCTCTCAGTAAAATCTGTATGGAATGCTAAATTTTAAAACTTGAAGTATATGTGACTGCTATTTAACAGTTGATATGTTTCTATTCCCCTTAATAGAATAATAAAAATAATCGGAGATTCTTCTTTCTGTGTAGTCTGCATAATCATTTAAATGCCATTTGCTGTGCTTTCCATTTTGAAAGACTTAAAAATATTGTAGGAATTAATAGAAAACTAATGAACTAAAAAAATTAGTGTTAATTTTACTAGCAGTTTCCAATTAGGTTTACAGGAATCTTTTATTAGCAGTTCGAAATCTCTATGACCAAGCATATGTAATGGTTGGTAAATTTACTGAGATTTCTAATCTAAGCAGTATATTTGATTGTATCACCATATTATATTACAACTACACATACCCTTCTTTCTCTAAAACCCTGAATGAAGTGATTGTGGCAACCATTTAGAGTAGATAGTTCACATGCAGAGTCAGCTCTGAGTAAAACTCTACAGCAGTCTATGATTTGTTTCAAAGTACTCAGTCATCATTTTAAGGACCTTCTCTTCTTTTATGGGCACTCACCTTTTCTGCCTGAAGTTCCATTTTTGTTCTCCTGTTTCTTCTCTATCAGAAATGGGTATTATAAATTCACAGAAAATAGCATTAACCTTGAATACATCTTTGGCACAATAAGTAAGAATAGATAAAAGGTGAGGTGAGGAAAGGAGAAGAAAAACTTTTCCTTATTTAGAGGAATTTAAGTTTTTAAGCCAAATAGAATGGCACTTTCATTAAGAGATCTTAAAATATCAGAAAATTCGCAAAGCGCTTTGTGTTTGTGCTATCATGTGAACTCCAATCTGATTATGTTAGCCAAGAATTCTTCTATTTCTTGCATTCCTAAAATAATTCAATAAATATTTTTTTTCAGCATGTGCATGTGCACAAGTCAGTAGAAGAGGTAAAGTATGTGGAAAATGTATCCCTAGAAGGACTTTCGTTATATGTTTCAAAGTTTCACAGTTACTTTTCATGGTCTTTGGTTGACAGCTTTTTATGGGTCTTATTCTCACTGACCTTATCATTAAAGCCAATTACAAAAAAAAAAAAAAGCGTTATTGGTATACTACTACTAACGCTGTTTGAAAGTTTTACCTTTAAAAATAATAAAGTATTTATCAAAAATAATTAATGATATCACTTCTAAGACTTTTATTGGAATGCCTTACAAACTTTACAAACATTTTTATTAACATCACATCAAGTGAAAAAGATAATTTAATTAGTACTGTGTCTTTTTATTTTCTGTAATTTGATTATAAGTAACACACAATGTTACACTAGTTTTAGGTGTACAATATAGTGATTCAACATTTCTATACGTTATGCTATGCTGCAATTATTACTTCTCATTGATTCAGAATTAAGGGATGCTGTTTCTATAACCTGTCCTAGCAGAACAGAGATGATGATGTTGATATTAAAAATGAAACAAATAATGTAAGCTGTATGAATAAAAGTTCTTAAAAACAAAAATTAAATATGCTATTCCATGTCTTAATCCTTGAGTAGAATTTTGGTAAACTGTTTTTTTCACCACACATTCTTTTCATAGTGAAAGCCTGTTATTTTTCTTTACTGTATGTCTGAGCAGAATTTTAAAAGAATATCAAATACAATGCTTATGACAAGAAATATTGTTTTTTATCATAAGAAGGTGCAATTATTAGCAAATAAAATCCACCAACGTGTAAAAGAGTAATATATTATGACCAAATGGTGTAATTTCAGGAATACAAGTCTAGTTCAATATCAATTAATTTGATTTGTTAAGGATTAAGTCTTCTTGGAGAACAGAACCCTTTAACATTAAGTACTGCTTTTCTTTATTCCAAATTTTCCCTGTCCTGAAATCTGCTTTGTCTGAAATTAATTTAGCCACTCCAGGTTTCTTTAATTAATGCCATCATGTTGTATCTTTCTCCATACCTTTACTTTCACCCTGTGTCTTCATATTTAAATTGGATATCTTTCACATAACATGTATTTGGGAATCACTTTTTAAGAAAAAGAATCTACTCTAACAATCTCAGTCTTTTAATTTGTGTATTTGGAGCATTCATATTTAAAGTGATTTTTTTATATACTTGAATTAATATCTGCCATGTTCACAATGGTTTTCTATTTGTTGCACTTGCTCTTTATTTCTCCCCCCTTCCTCTTTTTTAAATTTGTTTTCTGGTTTTAACTGAGCATTTTATAACTTTCTCTTCCTCTCTTAGTCTATCAATTATATATGTGTGTATATATATATATATATATATATATAGAAAGAGATCATTATATATATATATATGTATGTATATGTGTGTATATATATGTATATGTATATAAATAGAGTTTACAATATACGTTTTTTGCTGTTTTTGTTTTTAAATAGAAGACCACCTAAAATATCACTTCACCTTCCTTACACCAGAAAGGTACTAGGGTATCTTTCCTGGATCTTCACTGCGGGATCCCAGTGGAGTTCCTGAACGTAAAACCCATAAATGTGTGAGGGCCCACCTAAAACTCTAGCTCCCATTTGTTTCTACTCCTCTCCCTAGTTTATCCTTAGCTCCTATACTCACCAAAATGACTATTGAAATGTTTTTCCAAGTGTATGACTCTAGCAGCTTCTATTCCGTGCATGCAGATTCTGGCTGTGATACTCTGGATTCACCTATCTTTGAGATTTGGGGGTGACTGCTTGTCATAGATGCCTAATTCTTTGAACGGCCCAACCAAGTAATATGATTCTCAGTTTGTTCAGACTTATACTTACTGTTAGGGTGGGAGTGATCACTTACAGCTTTTAGCATGTTGGAATTGAAACCAGAAGTCACCTTCGTCTGTTAATGTTTGGCTAACATTAATGTGCCAGATACTACAATGACTCATGAATTACTAAAAACTTCCTTTGGCTTTTTAATCATTCATAAAGAAAATATTTTTCAATTTCAATTGTAATTAAAAAATAAGAGTTCATTTTCAGATTTTTTTAGCATCAAGAGATAACATCATATGCATAATAATGCACTACTTTGTCTTGAGCTAATGATAAATCTGATTCGTAACAGGTGAAGGCAAAATTATGTTTTGGTTTTTTTACATAATAAAAAATTCTACATTAGGGGCGCCTGGGTGGCTCAGTCATTAAGCGTCTGCCTTCAGCTCAGGGCGTGATCCCAGCGTTCTGGGATCGAGCCCCACATCGGGCTCCTCTGCTGGGAGCCTGCTTCTTCCTCTCCCACTCCCCCTGCTTGTGTTCCCTCTCTCGCTGGCTGTCTCTCTGTCTGTCAAATAAATAAATTAAATCTTTAAAAAAAATTCTACATTAGTTCAAACTTAACAGTATTGAAAGTATGAAATTATCATAGAACATGGAGGGTAGTAATAATGATTAACTCAAAAGACAAATGCTGCTGCTCAATCTATCTATGTAGTAGTGATTCTATTCCAGTATGCCAAACAAATCTGTTATGATAAATCATGTTGTAAATATTTATTTAATGTTTTTACCATCTTTTTTAAGTTAGACATGTTTTGGGGTCATAAAGTTATATATGACCATAAAAAGTGAATGCCTCTGTTTATAATAAACAATAAAAATAATTTATGTCAAAATTAGTACTTCACAAAATTTTATATACCTCTTAAAGGATATCACTTAATGTTTGAGACATACTAATTTGGTGATGGAAATTTTCAGTGAACACTCACTAATAATCTGGGCAGTAAATAGAAGATTGCCTCAACCTTTGACTTATTAACCCAGATACTTTTTCTGTGTTAATTGATATAATTATATATTTCTTCTTCCTTAGTCAGTTAATATGGTAGATTACATTGATTGTTTTGCTAACATCGAACCCATATTGCATCCTGAAAATAAAATCAATGATGTCGTTCTTTCTTAAACAGTGTTACATTCAGTTTATTAATATTATGTTGGGGATTTTTGCATCTAAGTTTATAAGACATATTAGTGTGTAGCTTCCTTTCTTCTTTTATTTATTTATTTGTCTGCTTGCTTCCTTTTTATTTTACTGCTTTTGTTTGGTTTTTGGAAGAATTATGTAAAACTAATGTTAAATCTCCTTAAAAGTGTATTAGAGTTCTCCAGCAAAATAACCTGTGCTTGGAGATATCTTTTTTGGGCAACTTCTTAATTTGCAATTCAATTTTTTAGTGGCTGTAGGACTATTATCTATTTATAAATATGATTTATAGAACAGTGAGGAGAAAGATACTATATTTTATGTACCATATATTGGGTGTTATGTTTTTCATTCTTCCTTCTTAACACTTCAACAGTTATTACTTTTACCATTTTATTTGTTTGAAGATCTTCCTTTAGCCTAGTCCCAAGTCCTTTTACTTTTCTTTTGTCCAAGAACGTCTTTATTTCTCCTTAATTCCTTAAAGATAGTTTCACTAGTTATAGTTCTCACAGCCGACACTCCTGTTCTCTCAGAACTTGAAAATTAGGCTGATTTTGTCTGGCTTTCATGATTTCAAATGAGAAATCAGCTGCTATTCAAATGTGTTGTGTTTTGTTTGTTTGTTTTTTATAAAGAATGCTTTGTTCCTCTCCAATTACTTTAAAATTTTCACTGTTTCTTTAATTTCCAGAAGTGTAATTTTGCTGTGCCTTGGTGTGGATATCCTTGTGTTTATCCTTTTTCAGTTTTGATCAGTGATATGAATCTGTAGGTTTGGGTCTTTTGCCAAATTGGAGAGATTTTATCCATTACTTCTTTGAATAACCTTTCAGTTCCACTCTCTTTTTTTCTTTCTGGAAGTCAGATAATACAACTTTGGGAAATTTTGTTTTTATTCACTGGTCCCTGAGGTTTTTTATATTTTATCAGTCTGTGTTGTTTCTGTGGTATAAATTCCAGTGATCTGTCCCCAATTTTACTTAGTTTATTTTCTTGTCATCTCCACTCCACTATTTGGTTTATCCATTAAAAAATTATTTATTATATTTTCAAGTTCTCTAATTTGAATTTTTTTCATTTTTATAGCTTCTTTTTATTTTCCTTTCATTTCATTTCAGTAGAGTTTATAGTGTATTTTAGAAACAAATTTATGATAGCCACTGTAAAATTCTTGTCAGTTTATTACAATATCTGATTCATCTCAGAGTAAGCATCTGTTGATTGCCTTTTTCTTACTGGAGCTGTGTTTTATTTTGGGGGAGGTGTCTGTTTCTTGTATTACAGGTGATTTCAGTTCTATTTTAGATATTTCATGTAACTTATTGGGCAATTCTCTGTCCTATTTAAATATTTTAACAGGAAGTCACACTGTTTATGTTAGCAATAAGTACTGGCCCAATTTTTTTGGACTTTGGTTTTCAAGGTTAATTTTAAGAACTTTTGTAGTGTTATTTTGCTTTGCTTTGATTATCTGATGCCACTGGGGTCCTACTTGTTTCCTTCTGGTGCCACTTGACAGAGGATTTGTCTCTGTCTTGTCTCTGGGAGACAAAGAGACTCTCGTGGTCTAGTGAAAGGAAAACTTCTGTTTCCTTGACATTATTCTCCATACTTCTGGCCATTCTGACCATAGAATGTGTGGGTGATTTTCTCACACCAAGCAATTCTCCAGTTCTTGTTCATATCAACTGAATGTCCTACAATTTAATTCAGGTCTGAAGCTATCTATCTGCAGTTAGCATCAGATCCCACAAGTTAAGGGCTCAGTACCTCAAGACTGCCTTCTCCCTCACCCATTTCAGACACAAACACAAGCCCCAGGTGGTTACTTGTATTTCTGGCAGACTGGATATAAATCAGAGGTTCCCACAACCCTCTTCTTGGGCTTAATACTTTGTTAGAATAGCTCACAGATGCATGAAAAGAATTTACTTACTAGATTGTCAGTTTATTATAAAAAGATAAAACGTAGGAACAGCGAGATAGAAAATGTGCACAGGACAAGGTATTGAGAATGTGGCAGGAACATCCATGCCCCTCTGGGTGCTCTAAACTGATGTAAAGCTCTCTGAACTCTGTACATTAGGCATTTTAATGGAGGCTTCATCATGCAGGCAAGATCAGTTATTAACTCAATCTCTAGGCCCTCTTTCCTCATTGGAGAATGGGAGCTAGAACTAAAAGTTCTAAGCTTCTAATTGTTGGGGTTAATGTAGAGCATGAAATCAGCCATAATACCTGACTTGCTAAAATGCAACACAGAGGCTGCTAAAGGCAGGGAACGTTTCAGAGAAAGGCGTAGGCCTTTGGAATGCTGAGGCCTATGTGACCACTCTGTCATTGGAATGCCGCGGGCAGTTGCCTTCCCCAAACTTTCCTAGCCCAAGCAGTCGCCTGTGATCTAAGATGTAGGCATTGTCCATTAGGCTATGTTTAGCAGACCTCGTAGAACACGCCCAAATTAGCATATCATATCTTTCCCATAAACAGATCTTCCCAGTTTTCAGTAAGACTGCTTGTCAACTTCAAGTGCTTGAGAAACAGTGATAAGGATTTGTGGTTATCCTGAAGGACCAACAAAAGCCGGAGCAGAGGAGAGCAAAGGGTCTTTGCCTCAGAGCATTGACCCCCTTGCCTTCTCCTCTCTTTCACAGCAAAGTTTGAAGTAATCTTTCATCTGTCCATACAGAGATTGCTGGCCATTCCCAGCATCTAATCATGACTTGATTTTTCTGTTGACCAGCCCCCATCTTTAAGCTATGTGGAGCCCATCAAGAGTTGTCTCTTTAGAACAAAAAATGTTCCTATTACCCAGGAAATGTTCCTATTACCCAGAAAATTCCAAGGGATTTAGGAGCTCTGCGTCAGGAACTGGGATCAGAAATCAACTATTGGAGGAAAAGATGCACCTACCAACTTACAGCCTGGAGAAATTACAAAAATTAGGGAATTGGGAGTTCTGGCCAAGAGCCAGGGAAGAAGACCTAAATATGTATTTCCTATTATATCACAATTTCACCCATGATGATTTTTTTCTCTTCTTTTCTTTCTCTTCTCTTTCTTCTGTTGTTGTTGGCTTCCATAGCATGCTCCAACCTCTGGAGAAACCACTGAAAAATAACCAGGAAGAAATAAGTTAAAATTGCAATAAGGGATGCTGACTTCAGAAATCCATGTCATGAGACCTTGGAAAGTCCAGTGATGGCAGAATTAATGTTCAGCAGAAAATAAGTGGGCTGAATTTCTCCTGGTCTTTACCATCTCTCTCCATGGCCCTTTCCTGAGAATTCAACACTGACTATCCCACCCCTAGCTCAAACTACTTGTCTGCTGGGCAAGATTTTATTCTTTTTTTATGGCTGAGTGATATTCTATCTATCTTTCTATTTATCTATCTATCTATATGCCTTTTTCAGGGCATTTTCTTTAGGCATATGTATATATGTTTAGGTCTATTTAAAAATGTCTGACCAATAGCTTTTTTTCAAATTTCATTATATATAAAGCTATGGTTCTTGTGCTTTATCTATGGATAGACCTCAAAAGTATTATGCTAAGTGAAATAAGTCGGAGAAAGACAAATGTCATCTGGTAATTGGTGTTTTGTTTGTTTGTTTTTTGTTGTTTTCTCAGGATTTTTTTTTTTTTTTTAAGATTCACATCTCCTGCTTATGGGAGACAAACATATGGAGCATAGCCATTTGTTGTGGCACACAGTCCTCCTACCTCACCTGGGTCTCTGAGTGGAGGGGAAATGTCTATAGTCTTGTAGGAAAAGAGATAGCTTCTTCCAGCTTCTTGCTGTTAGCAAGAAAGATCTGCTTTTTCAGTGGTGTAGTCTCGAACTGATGCTTTTGGCAGGAATTAGCCCCTCTAAGCTCCTATCATATCCTCTGACACAAAGTCTAAGTATAGTATATAATAAATGACAAACTCCTAGTACTATTTACATAATATCAAAACAATTTCGTTAATATTCCACATTTATTCAGGGCATTTTCCTTAGGCACATGAATATATGTTTGGGTCTATATCAAAAGTGTGTGGCCAACAGCTTTTGCAAATTTCATTATAGTGAGTCATTTAGAAAGCAATTGTTCTTATGCTTTATCCAACGAAATGACAATGACTTCACAATAGAAACTCTTTTTCTATTATGAAAATAACTGCGTGGACAAACCAAGTTAGATCCATTAGTTCTCCATCATATGGGAATAGCACTGTTTCTACTCTTTTCTCTGTCATTGTTAATATAGCTTCATATTTTGCTTCAAGATGGCTGCTCTAACTTCTACTAACATTTCTTTATATTTTATTACATGTTTATGTAACAACTTGAACTAGTCACAGCACAGCCATTTTAAAATTGAAAATTTCGTTTGAATCTAATAAGTTCCCTCTAGGGAAGACGGGTGATAAAACAAAACTCAGAGCATAAGGACTGCATCTATGTTGTGCAGGATATAGCCAAGAACCTTGCACATCTACAAGCTAACTGTATTTTAGCCTGTGATATTTACTGTTTGTATATAATATGATAATATTTCAGTAACTTTTCCTTTTAAGAAATATTTGAACCAGAGAGTTATAAAATACCTAAATTTGTATTCAGGAACAAATTAACCCAGCTCATTAGATGTCCATGCATTTTTCCCCAGAATAATGAGCAAAGAGATCAGGGAGATAATGAATCTTTTCCTAACTTGGCATAAGAAGGATTATCATTCACAGAACTTTCTTATAGTCACACAATAAATACTTTACATATTAAAAGCCTGATTGAACTTTAAATTCTTGGATACCTTAACTGATGGAAAAACTGATTCTGAATTTTAGCAAAGCATGTTATGATGCATTCAACTAGTGCACACATTTATGAATTATATTGTCTTAATGTCCTAAATAATACTAAAAGTTTTCAATTTCAGAGTGCACTTTTACTATATTCATAAAGTTCATTTGCAGCTGGTAAAAAAGTGACTTAAGTAGACTGAACACTCTTATTATCATCTTGCTTTAACAGATAAACTCTAGAGTTGACATTTAAACCCATTTTTTTGTTAGAAATGCTACAAATCTTTTAACAGGTTGCTTGTATTGAGGAATGTTGAAGTAGTTTGAAAAAGGAGTTCAAGGAAGGTGATCTCCTAGGAAGGAAGAAACCGGACTCTAATAATAAGCAAAATGAAGAGATCAAGACAAAGGAATGGTTACTTTGTCAAAAGATAGCAGAGCCTTGATCATTGGACCCATCTTTGGTGTAGGATTAAATTTTCAAGATGTGAAAGTCCTTTTTTCTTTTTTATTTTTTTCAAGATGTGAAAGTCCTTAGACTCCTTATCAGTTATATAACTCAGTAGTAGAAAAGAGGAAAGGGATCAAATTAAATCATGCATCAGGACTTTATGATCAAAAGAAGAGGTAACTATTTCATGTGGATTTTGACTACTAACAACATTTCTTTGAACAGAGGAAATACCAACCCCTAGGTCTGTGGCCTAATAAAGCATCCTTGGGTCTGACCGATTGTAAGTGCAGTGGATTGGCACATGGAATCTCTGTGATAGGAAGATGATACAGTCAAATCCTGGTGTGTCAGTGACTCCTTCCGAAACTGCTGAGAGAAAAAACTAAAGCCAAATAAACAAAATCTCCTTTCTAAACTTGACTTCCATTATATTGACATATTAACTTATTTTATCAACCTACTTTATGTAACTAATTCACATCTCTGCACCTCTTCCCCCTGCTTTGCTCATTAATAGCATCAGGGCATTTCAAAGGACAGAGTTTGGGGACATATCTATGTATATTTATATGTTTTATGTATATAGATAGATGTGCGTACACACAACTCATAAATACACATATAAACATAAACATATCAATATACCCAATATCCAATACCACATTGCTCATTCCATATCTCTAATTCTATTCTTCAATTGTGAGAAGCCTGGCTTCTACCATCTTAACATATTTATGTATTCTGTTAGTAATTATTTCATTCTAAATATTCCATGTATTTGGTTATATTACAAATGGCACGACTTTTTAAAATTTTCATTTAGGGGCGCCTGGGTGGCTCAGTAGGTTAAGTATCTGCCTTTGGCTCAGGTCATGATGCCAGGGTTCTGGGATTGAGCCTGGCATTGAGCTCCCTGCTCAGTGGGGAGTCTGCTTCTCCCTCTCCCTCTGCTGTTCCTCCTGCTTGTGTGTGTGTGCATGCGATCTGTCAAATAAATGAAAATCTAAAAAATTTTTCATTTAATTGTTCATTGCTAGTATACAGAAGCACTGTGGGGTTTTGTACGTTGACTTTGTGCACATTTTCAGTATGTGTATATCTGTGTGTATGTGTTTTAAAATACACTTCAAATTTTAGAGCTTAGTTTTAGTTTCACAGTAAAATTGAGCAGAAAGTAGAGTTCCCATATACTCCCTGCCAGCACATGTATACACAGCCTCCCTCCCTATCAATATCTCATACCACAGTAATACATCTATTACAATGTATGAACCCTACGTTGATACATCATTCTTATACTTGGAGTCCATAATTTACATTAGGGTTGATTCTCAGAGTTGTATGTTCTGTGGGCTTGGACAAATTTATAATGGCATGTATCCACCATTTTAGTATCATACATAATATTTTCACTGCCCTAAAAATCTGTGCTTGACCTATTCATCCCTCCTTGTCTCATAATGTCTAACAACTAAATCTTTTTATTGTCTCCATAATTTTGTCTTTTCCACGATGTCTTGTCATTGGAATCATGTAGTATGTAACCTTTCAAGTTGGCTTTTTTGCTCAGTAAGATGCAGCTAAGATTTCCTCATTTATTCTCATGACTCTTCATGTCTTTTAGCACTGAATAATATTCTCTTGTCTGAATTACTACAGCTTATTTATTCATTCACTTACTGAAAGACTTCTTATCTTTGTTGCTTCTAACTTTTGGCAGTTACAAATAAAGCTTCTATAAACATCTGCATGTAGGTCTTTGTATGGACATAGTTTTCAACTCATACTAAATACTGTGTTTGCTGGATCATATAGTAACAGTATTAAGTTTTTTTTTTGTTGTTTGGGTTTCAAGTTTTTATTTAAATCTTAATTAGTTAACATATAGTATAATATTGGTTTCAGGACTAGAATTTAGTGATTCATCACTTACATATAACACCCAGTGCCCATCACATGCGCCCTCCTTAATCCCCATCACCCACGTACCCCATCCCCTGTCCACCTCCCCTCCAGCAACCCTCAGTTTGTTCTCTATAGTTAAGAGTCTCTTATGATTTGCTCCCTCTTTTTTTTCTTCCTCCCCCTATGTTCATCTGTTTTGTTTCTTAAACTTCACATCTGAGTGAAATCATATGGTATTTGTCTTTCTTTGACTTATTTCACTTAACATAATACAGTCTAGTTCTATCCATGTCGTTTCAAATAGCACTATTTCATTATTCTTAATGGCTGAATAATATTCCATTATATATATATATATATGTATGTATGAGGGTTCCTTTTTCTCCACATCCTTGACAACACCTGTTTCTTGTGTTTTTTATTTTAATCATTCTGATAGGTGTGAGGTGGTACCTCATCGTGGTTTTGACTTGCATCTCCCTGATGAGTGATGCTAAACATTTTTTCATGTGTCTTTTGGCTATCTGGATGTCTTCGATGTCTTCTTTAGAAAAGTATCTGTTCATGTCTTCTGCCCATTTTTAAATTGGATTATTTGTTTTTTGGGTGTTGAGTTTTATAAGTTCTTTATAGGTTTTGGATATTAACCCTTTATCAGATATGTAATTTGCAAATATCTTCTCCCATTCTGTAGGTTGCCTTTTAGTTTTCATTGATTGTTTCCTTCACTCTTCAGAAGCTTTTAATTTTGATGTGGTCCTAGCAGCTTATTTTTGCTTTGGTTTCCCTTGCCTCTGGACAAATATCTAGAAAAAAAGTTGTCATGGCTTATATCAAAGAGATTACTTCTAGGATTTTTATGGTTTCAGGTCTCACATTTAGGTCTTTAATCCATTTTGAATTTATTTTTGTGTATGGTGTAATAAAGTGGTCCAGTTTCTTTCTTTCATATGTTGCTGTCCAGATTTTCCAACACAGTTTGTTGAAGAGACTGTCTTTTTCCCATTGGATATTCTTTCCTGCTTTGTCAAAGATGAATTGACTGTGTAGTTATGGATTTACTTCTGAGTTTTTTATTCTGTTCTATTGATCTATGTGTCTATTTTTGTGCCAATACCATATTGTTTTGATCACTTCAATTTTGTAATATAACTTGAAGTCCAGAATTGTGATGCCTCCAGCCATGCTTTTCTTTTAGAAATGACTATTGATTTTATTCTATAAGATTTTTAAAAAGATGCACAAAAATAAGAAAAAATGCAAAGACAAATCTATATATGTGGAGGAAGACTCAATAGTATAAACATGGCTCTCTATAATGTATGAATTTAATACAACTCTAATACTGTTTTTTCAGGCTCTTTTCAAGACTACTAAACTCTAGATTTTGTATCTGTAAAAATTTAAATAGTATTAAAAATAAGTGCAATGAGAGAGATTAAAAGTCAATTAAAAGCTACTTAAGGGGCACCTGGGTGGTGCAGTCAGTTAAGGATCTGACTCTTGGTTTTGGCTCAGGTCATGATCTCAGGGTCCTAGGATGGAGCCCCTCATAGAGCTCTGCATTCATTGCAGAGTCTGCTTAAAGATTCTTCAGCCCTCTCCTTCTGCACCTGTCTCCCTGTGTTCATGTGCGTGCCCATGCTCTCTCTCTCCCTCTCTAAAATAAGTAAATAAATCTTAAAAAAAAAAAAAATTCCTTAAGTATCTGAAGAGATGCTTAGCTTCACTTATAAAATAATTTCAAATGAGATTCACTAAGAATTCTAATTTGGTATCGTATCTATAATGCAGCAGCTTGAGATTAGCTCTCCCACAGAGAAAAATCTTAAAGTCTGGACAAAATGAAAACAAAACAAAATAAAAACAGAAGTCAGCTACTTGAAGGTATGAAAGAGCAGTCAAGGCATGTGGGCTCCAGGGTACAAGATCCTGGAAGGAGGAGAGCCTGGTGACATGAGCCAGCTTCCTCAGTTGGATTCACCTCTTTGAGGCATTAGTGAATTGGTGGCTCTGGGTTGCTAGAGGAAAGCATAAACCTAGAGTTCTCTGCAGTCTCATAAATCTGAATTGACACCAATTGGATTTATTCCTATTTTTAACTGAATTTTGGAAAGCTTTATACTTCTATTAAATAGGTGCATTCAGTATACTATATAATATCTGCTTTGAAAGCTAGTGTGGCTCTCCCACTTGATGTGGAGCATGAGGTGTCTCTGTGAGGTAGAACATGAAGGATATGACACATTCATGTGGCCTGTCTCAGGTAATTAGTCTTCCTTCTCAAGTTTCAGAACTCTGAGGTTGTCTTAGAGACATCTCTGGAGTGCCAAGTACAAAAACTACTATGTAATACCATTGAAAATGACTGGTGCTTATGAGATCTTTTTGTCCTACAATAAGAGCATTTTGTGGTGTAGCTGGTTCTACATGTTCTATCTTCTTTATACGAATTCTACGTACCTGTGGTCAAAAGCAACTCCACCCATGCCACCTATTCCTCATATCTACATTTTTTAATTCTTACAAGGCATATGCCTCAAGCCAATTGTTAGGAGTTTCCACTAGAGATCACAAGGTTCTCCATTCTGGAAAACCAAAGCTTTGTTTGAATTGTATAATATCTTCCTCATGAACTAATTATTATCAAACTAATTCCAGTAATTGCTGTGAACACGATAAGTACTGAGCTGGTTCAAATACCAAAATTGATAATCTTAGGACATTCAAACAGCAAGAATGATAGAATCTTGAAGTTTCTTGGTCTAAACCATGACCAAACTAATTTGGCCTGGGTGAGAGAGTTGAACTCTCAGCATGATGTTATACTATTGGGCTCTTTTTCCTCTCATTTAACATCCTGAAAATATGTCTAGGTTAATTTCTGATTTGCATTCTCTGATACGGACATTAACAGAATCTCATTAACAAAAATGAAGTATTCTCTCTATGTGCAGTCTTTATGGCTCCCTGCTTACTTGAATGCAGTTCTGTAATGACTTATCTCTGAGTTGAAATGATGACATATGAATGAGTAATATCAGAGAGTATAAAGAATTTTGCCCAAGTCCCCACCCTTAATAACACCTCAGGGTCACCACAGGGATAACTGGCATGGAGACATTTAACTCTCAAAAATTATTTTAAGCCCCTTAAATCCCATTTATGTTTCAAACAGATCATATTGGAGTTTTATGTATAGGGCATATAAATTTCTCTTATAGCAAAATTGTTTACTTCTGTCACTGCATAGTATACAATTTGGTAGAGGACCTCCTAGCTGCTCCATCTACATTGGAACCAACGTACAGTATAAGATCTTTTGGGCTCAGACAACTATATTTTTCTATTTATCAGTAATCTCTCTTAGATTCTCAAACATTTAATAAAACGACCATACAGGTTTTGAGTATTTAGCTCTAACAATTTCTGGTTAAATTGGCTCCACATTTATATCTGTTAGAATTTCAATGGCTCTTATGGTCAAAGGATCCCACAGATTCAATCAACCGTCTTCTTCACCTATTCACATAAAAGCCTCAAAACTGGATATGTTTGTCTATTTGCTGTGATCTACTAAATTTTTATTACTTCAATATTTGTTTTCGTGTCTACTATATACTTATTCATGCTAATTAATTGTCTGGTATTAATAATAAAATGCCAAAAAGTCTGATGGCCAGCCATCCCTTGGACTATACAGTGGCTGTCCTAGCACTGGCTAAGAGAGTGTCCCTAATTTTGCTTCCTCTGTTCGGTCATCAAGTAGAAATTGGGATACAATTTCTCCAGCTATTCGAGTCTATCTGCTATTATAGTATATCTTAAGTAGTTGGATAACCTCTGCTTTTTCCTGAGAATGGAATAGCTCACTTTGATAGCATTTAATTCTTGGGGGGGGGAGTCATTTTTTAATCAAAATTCATGGCTTTGTGGTAAAATGTATGACCTTTCATTTTGTAAAAATCACATGTGACCTCATTGAGCCATGCCTAATTTGTTTCAGTTTCCCTTGCTTCTAAACTGTTATCAACAACTTTTCCTTCTACCTTCTGGCTCTTTACCTTCATTTTCTGTTTATGACCCTCAAATGTATAAATCTCTTTATTTCCCAGATATTTGGGCATTTTACTTTCTCTAGATTTTGGGACTCATATCTTCTTCTTTATAATATATTGTTCTAAATTTACCTCATATATTAGAGTAACATTTCACAGAGCATCTCTGTGTTGCATGTATTATACCATTGGAGACTCTTAACATTGTCTTTTATTTTTTTTTAAAGATTTTATTTATTTATTTATTTATTTATTTGTTTATTTGAGAGAGAGAGAGAGCACAAGCGGTGGGGAGGGGCAGAGGGAGAGGGAGAAGCAGGCTCCCCACTGAGCAGGGAGCCCAATGCGGGACTCGATCACAGGACCCTGGGATCATAACCTGAGCTGAAGGCCATAATTTATATGGGGCAAAATGAGCAAAAATTTAGCCTTAAGCATTGTTTAGCTTTGAAATTATTTTTATTAGTATATGAATTTGATCCTTCCTAAAGGGCCTTTTTTTTGTGTCAAATAATATTCTGCTCACCAGCAGTAACAAGAAAATAGATAAAGGAGAAGTAACTGCTGTTAGGGTTATGGATTTAAGAAGTTAGGCAGTGGTAACCACATCCTGATCACAGTTTGACTTAACAGTTAATTCTAATAGCAGCAAAGAAGAAAAAATAGAGAACATGAGGAGTAATGTTTTCCCCACTTTTCTTTTTTGATATGAAAGAATCTTTACTAAAGATAAATTCTTGGTGTCATCTTTTGTTCTCACTTTCATCTGCTATAAAAAGGACGTATGAACTCAACTGGATAGACCTAATATATTAACAGTTTATTAGCACATGCTGGACCAATAGAGCTAATCTTGCAGTGTTTCGATATAACCTAATGCTGTTTGGATAGAACTCAATACAGTTTCAATCCCAGTTATCCCTGGGATAGCCTCATGCTCAGTGATACTAGATAAAGTGAAGACATGAACATTTTTTTTTCTTTCTTCTCTTTTCCCTTATTCCAGTGTGGAATAATTTTCTTGAATAGGTGTTTTGGCTTTCCTGATACAAATCTCCTCATAGGATATGCAACCCAAATCTTAGTGGGTATGGAAATGGGATGAGCGGTCAGAGGTAGAAAACATTAGCAAGAGAATTTGGTCCACTTGTTGAACCATATATTTTTTAGTAACATCATCAGCAATAAAGTGCTTTCATTTATATTCTAGTAATCTAATAGGTAAGTTATCAAAAGATTTTTAAACTTTATATTCATGTGTAGACTAGTACATTCTTAATTTCCTCAATACTAGAGTCTACTAGAGTTCTTATTTAGACACCACCAAAATAATGTGTTGCCATGTATTGCTTACCATTTTGCACCTCTCTCTCACTTAATATGTCCATGTATGTACCTGAAATATCTAAAATTTTCAGGAATGACATCTTATTTTTAGTGCATAAGCCAGCGCTACTGCCTGAGTTTATCACGTGAGTCTAATCTGTTTTCAATTTCATTTGTTTTAAATTGTCTAAGTGTGTGGTAATTGCTATTTTCATGAACAATAACTTGACCTATACACTTTAGAATAATAAGCTACTAAGTCACATATGGCAGTTCAAATATGACATATGCCTCTATTGTAAAAGGGATTTATTTTTGTACAAAGCATGTTCATTGGCATATTGTTGTGTGCATGCGCACGCGTGCGTGCACTATAAAAGAAGTGACAATGGGTGGAGTGGTTGTAGTACCTAAATGGGTTACAATCAAATCCCTTTGAAAAATATAGATCTCAGTCGAATATCCAGGCAGAAAAGGTCACTCAGCTACCTTTTGTAGTCTGGAAATTATAAAACATATAGGCTTTTTCAACTTGGTGAATTTCAGCTCATAGCTTTTAATTTATGAGAAGCTCTATGTGTATGTGTATGTGCTTAGTCCCTGTATGTGTTGTTATTCACATGTGGAATATGTGAAGACAAATATGGGGAATGTTCGGTAAAGTTTAACCTGATAAACTTAATTCAGTACTTAGATTACTGGGGAGGTAAAAACTATGTAATTATTTCAGTGCCCTATTCTGTAAACTTACTTAACTTTTGAGTCTAACTTCATTGAGATTCAGCTTATAATTTCTGTGATCCATATATACATTACTATTCTCTTTATGTTTCAGCACATTGATTAGCATCCAGTGCAGTTCCTATTGAAAATAGCATAGTTTTATATTCTGAAGGCTAAAGGGTACAAAAACTAAAGTGTGTTTTTGCCTCATCTCCAACACTAATATAGCATGATATTAGAGGATTATTGCCATGAAGACTGCAGGATAGCGAGGGCAATGCAATTTTTCCCTTCCTTGTCTATGAAGGAATAAAAACAATTTACATATTATAAAGAATAAAATATATTAAAAGCACAAAAATACCATTAAAACAACATCTTCATGTTTATTAAGGTATTTATATGTATGTAATTTCTACATTTTTTTGATCCAAAGCATTCATTCATGAAAAACGATACTTAGCATTCAAGGGATATTTTAAGGAAGGAGACCACCATGAGGACGGTATAAAGTTTGATTTCTGTTGGTGGGTTTCAGTCTTAACCACACTTTACAAAATGAGCCACGGTTGGAAGATTTCTTGATAACATCACAGGAGCTCATTTCCACAGCAGCACCTTCTCCAACCTGCAGAGCCTTACTATGGTGTTCTGGTTAAGTTCTAATTTGGCTAATTAAATTCCACCTGCATATCTGACTTCTTACAGTTTTCAGCCCTTTTTGCAATCTTCTGTTATTTCCTGTTTTGAATTGATGACTGCTGTGCCCTGTGGAACCGAGGCTGCATAATGCACAGGAAATTATTCACCCCGCTTCTGCTGCGGTTGGGGTAGAGCATAACAGTCTCCAGCTCCATTTTTCATTTCATTGTAAATTTGTGAAATAGAATCACTTTTCCTTGTTTCTGCTCTGCTAGGAAAATAAATTCCATAGAAACCTGTACCTGTTCAAATTCTATTAAAATATGTACTTATCTAACTGAAAGTTAAAAGATAGGGTTTTTTAAATATGCGCAGAGAATATATAGTGGACCTTTAAAGATTTTAAGCAAAACTTGCAAAGTTAATATTGATTGAAATAAACCTTGATTCATTAAATTCAAATAGCAGCCTGCTTTTCCTGATTGAGAGGTCCACCATTAAAGTCGCAGGTAGAAAACTCAACCTATATGTGTACTTAGTAAATAATGTATGTGCCTGAAAGCAAGCTCAGGTCATATAGTTCAATTTGGGGGCAGATAACCATATTTGTTGAAGACGGATTTTAGTGGTTCTGGTACCAGCTCATTTTCATCAGATTGTTCTGAAGAGAAAGTATTTCAGTCACGTTGTTGACCGTCTGCTCCAGCCCCACCTCTGCCCTCATTTTCTGGACTCAGAAATTCTCCAGTTCCCACTCCGCCTAGGACTGAAGTAACATGGAGTGCATGGTAATGAGCGTAATAGTACAAGCTGGGCCTCTCCTTTTCGCACAGGTAAACCATAGATTATATCCTATTCTAGAAGGAAAAATATATTACTTTTAGGTTTATTACTCAGTATCAACCATATAAATAAAGTGAAGTTCCAGTGGGTTTAGAGGAAAGGCAATATTAGCAAAGAAATATATGGACTCTGGCAATGGTTAATATTTCACCATAAAAAAACGCAGCATATGATAATAAAATGAGTACTTTGAAGTCAATATTAATATATACATCTTAAAGAACTACAGGTGTACAATTTACATAGACTTATATTTATTTTCTAACCAGTTTACTTCAGTGAATATATATGTATGAACACATATGCCTATTATATTAAATCAATAATACTGAATAGAACACAGTACTTTTATTTTTGAAAAAAGCATATTCTCATTAATTTATCTCATGTTAGCCAATTGAAGTTAGAAATGAAAATTATAGACTTTTTTTGTTTTGAAATTTGAAAATGTTATGCAAAATATAATTCCCTTCAAAATGAAGATTTCTCTGTGTTATCCTAGAGAAAAAATTAATCATGTGCCTGTATGTATGTACGTGTGTGTGTTATCTCTCTGCACTCTAATTGAGGGGTAGAAACATATACCCAAGCTTTGGCCTCTTTGGAAACCTTAAGCCTCTACTACCTCACTTAGAAGAAAATAGAATATGAGGCAAGAAAAAAAGAAATGGTGTCGTTAAGGAGAAAGTGGTGTCACCATACAATAAAGCAGTTAACTGGAGATGACAGTCTTTCTTTCTTTCTTTCTTTCTTTCTTTCTTTCTTTCTTTCTTTCTTTCTTTCTTCTTTTTCTTTCTTTTTGCTTCTTTTATTCTGTTCTATAAGTTTAATGAAGTAACTTGAACCTATAGGCATAGCCCAGTCAGGTGGCATCTCTGCCGTAGTGAAACCAATAGAAGGCCAGAATACAATCCAAAGAAGACGTATTACAGGGTTTTGCTTGTACTTCTATCTAAAGTTGGGTGTAGAGATTACTTTAAAAAAATTTTAAAACTATTTAAAAACATGAGTTAACCAGTATAAAGCACTCAAAAATTATCGGGCACATAATAAAATATTTAAAATACTTTTATTATCAGTATATGCATGGTTAAGAGAGTTTTATGGTAAAATATAGGCTTTTTATACTAAAATGTGGGTTCAGTGTTTCTCAATAAGTCCTTTCATCATGGCAACATCATGAGTTTATGAAGTATTCTAATTATTTTTATGTACTTACCTACATTGGCTAACTTATATCTGACTGAGTCTATCAAGACAACCATGTTCAGAGTGGGTGAACAGGTAAAAACCCCTCTGGCAGAGCCAGTACTTTCAAAAGATTTAAGTCTGTTTGAATATAGGAAATAGACCAATCTGGAAATGCTAGCTTGGGACTATTACAGAAAACTTGTATTTACGTTTTTATAAAGGAGATAAATGAGAAATCTTAATAAAGTAATACTTATAGCTTAAAAACATGCAAATGAAGATTTATGTTTTGCTTGCTCTAATCCTTTTTCCTTTTGACATGTCCTCAGGTAGTTTATAACTCTTGAGCCTATGACTTTACAGCTACAAAATATCGTCAGTATCACTCTTTTAAAAGCGTGTATAAATAATTTTTAAACAAAGAAATAGATATTTCCATATCCTAATTCTTATGAGAGTAGAACTGTATCATAAATAAATAATTTAGTTCTTAATCTGAAATATCAATAGCTAATTTTTCCTGTTACGCATATGTTCCCTTAGGTCATAAAAGTACTTCTGTTTTCCCTTCTAAGCAGACAAAATCAGATACATATTTTGATGTTAGATTTCTATAAAAATATTTTCTATAAGGTTTATAATCATATGGTTTTGGGCAGTTTGCCATATATATATATAGTTTGCCATATATATATATATATATATATATATATATATATGATTTATGTGTATATATATGTATATATATATATGATTTATTTATGTATATAATTTTACCAATGGCTCTATCCCAAAGGATATGTGTAATAATTTGCTCTGTTTTAATATTGATTTGCTCTGCTTTTCACAAAACCGAAATGAGACACATCATTTGTCATTTCAAGACTTTAACAACAAAGCATTAGGCCAAACATGGGGCCTTCTGATAAAATGGTCTATGGAACTGCCCAGGTCACATGGCCATGAAATTGGCTCTATTTTTAAGGTAATACGAACTGCAGAAAATAATTTTTTTCTCTTTGATAGTGAGGTCCCGGATTTCCATCCTGAGGTGATCTGCTATTGGATGTATGTTTTACACAGATGACGGGTTCTTAACAATACAACTGTGATGACATGACCAAAAAAAAAAAAAAGTGTGTTTTTTATGAAAACCAGAGATTATAGTGAGAAAAATGTTTTTTATTGTCTTTGGTGAATTCAATAACTGAATAAATATGTTTCTTTATAAGATTGAGATGTATGTCTCTCTTATTTATTATATTTAGATTATTTGAAAATTAATTTATCCAATATTCTTTTGTTTCTAAACAAGTATTAATTCTTAACTGAAATATTTGTGTGATATATTAATGTATTTAATGTACATATACTCTCAGAAATCTCTAGGGTTTTTTTGTAACTTGCAATGCACTTTAATTTCAATACGACTGAATTAATTTTTTAAAATGAAGAATAAACCCCATGTTTACTTTCAAACTACATGAAGTTTTGACTATATATACATGTATATATACATAAATATATATATTTTTTTACTGTTTTAAGAAATTCTGAAACATATTTTCTGAGCTTTTGAGATTTTAGACACATAGTTTCAAAGCCTAGTACAGCACATATTGTATATGCATATGATTTTATACATATGTGATATATAAAACATAAAAAATCTTCAAAATTGTCTCTATAATTTTTCTTCTTTGTGATATCCAAGGAAAACCCTCAAACTTTTAAATCTATAATTTACTCTTTTTCTCAACATTATTTAAAATAAAACTGATGGATAAAAAGGAATAAAAGTAACCTTAATATAAAGTTTTGAGATAATCTCAGCTTAATGAGCATGACTATTCTATTATATACACTAAATCAACAAAATGGAAAATTATAATAATAAAATATGATGGAATTCCACTTTCTTAAAAGAAATGGGTAGGCCTCACAGTTTGTTAAAATATAGGACATGGCCAAGTACGAGAGAAATACCCAGAATTTATTCTGACAACTCTAATCTATTCTGTTTGTATGATAATAATTACAATGATAAAAGTAATGACTAATATATATTGAACATGTTTATGTACTATCCACTATGCTTTGTCATAATTATATCATTCAGTCTTCACTAAATCTTCATTTCAATATTAGGGATGAGGACACCCAGAACCAGAAAGTCAAATTAACTTTCTCAAAGCACAGGATTTATAAGAACTCCTGTCAGGACAAAAAGCTCAGCCCATTTTCAAAGTCCTTGCTTTGCTCAATATACCACATTGACTTATGACCTATTTCAGTTCTCTTTTTCAATGTCCTATGTACAAAGGGGCCTTATTCTTCAAATATTGGCGATATTAAAAGCTGTAATAGGATGTAATAATACTGAAACTGGATAAAATTATTTGGATTTTATGGATGCAGTAGGAAAAACATTAGTTTTGATTTTTGAAATAAAACATTATTTTGAACCCCTATTTGTTCTGTCTTTTAAGCAAGCAGCTTTAGTTCTCTAAAGTTCAAATGCTGAGGGTGTAATAAGTTAATGATCTTGGGTCACTAGTACTGTCTGTAACTGTACAAGTTCGTAAGATTATGGGCTCAAAGTCATAAAAACAAAACAGGTTGCCTGGCATGATCCTCTTCTGCTTAGCTACTATATTTTTTTCAATTTAAGTTCAAGGATAACATTTATTTTTAGAAACTATATTTGTACTTCTAAAATATTTGAATTTTCCTTTTTAGGGGCCCGGAGGTCACTGTGGGTTATGATAATAGAAAATGATTAGTGAAATTGTGAAACTGCATTCCTGGACAGGGAGCCAGAGAGTTGTATCTTTATGTTGAACTTCTCTGAAAAAGGGACTTCATTTTCTCATTTTGTGCAAAATAGGAATTAGGTCAAGTCATTTGATTCAGAATGAACAGGATTTCAACATGAATCCCATTAATTCCTAGCTACATAATCAAAAGAAAATTAACTGCTTTGAATTTAAGATCATCATTTGCAAAATGGGCAGAGTAATAACCCTATCTCATAGAATGTCTGTGAAGACTACATGAGAAAATGCTTATAAAATGATTTAGTGTTGTGCTGAATATGTATTTAGAATTTTTAAAATATTAGCTATTATAAATGGTTCTCCATGACCATCTACCAGTTTGAACTTTTCCAGTTAAAGAGAATTCTCCAAATTGTGAACAATGGTAATGTACTATGCACATAGTTATTGGATGTGGAAATCTGTGTAGCTCCAGTGGTTTCCAGAAATCCTAGTGTTACCAGCTTGCAGCTTTAGCTCATTCCACATAGCAGGCTATCTTAAATTACCATTGTATAATTTATTATTGTATTATTTCTATTTTAATATGTGCCTCATACTTTCTTTTCTCCTACCCAGAAGCCTTTTCTTCCTTAGGAGTATCCCAAATTTGCTTTTGTGTATTAACCTGTTTGTTACAGTCTGGATGAAAGTGTCCATCAAAGTGACAATCCACTCCCTCTTCTCCCACTGTCCTCAGGCATGTGAATTAACTGAGACGTTTAGATGTTCTCTCTTTGGAATATGAAACACATTTAAGTAAAAAAGAAAAAGAAATTCCTAGAATTTAGCTGGCCGCTTTCTTCACAAAGGTAGTTGATTGAGGAGCAGACTTCTTTGATATCTTATTTTCACTGGTTCTTGGTGTTTCTAATATATATATATTATATTAGATGCATTTATCTTTTATTCCATGATATAATCAATATTTTATGCACATATCTTTTATTCCATGATATAATCAATATTTTATGCACATATCTTTTATTCCATGATATAATCAATATTTTATGCACATATCTTTTATTCCATGATATAATCAATATTTTAAAATAAATTTGTTTCGGGATACCTGGGTGGCTCAGTCGGTTAAGCGGCTGCCTTCGGCTCAGGTCATGATCCCAGGGTCCTGGGATTGAGTCCTGCATGGGGCTCCTTGCTCAGCGAGGAGCCTGCTTCTCCTTCTGGCTGCTGTTCAGCCTGCTTGTGCTCTGTCTCTCTCTCTTTCTCTGATAAATAAATAAAATCTTTAAAAACATTGTTTTTTGCTTATATATTTCTCAGAGTTTCTTTTTATTTATTTAATTTTTTGGTTTCTGCCTATGTCACATGTGTAACTATGCAACAATTATTTAACATAAGCCCTTTAATTTATTTTTCTCTTATAAAAAATAATATAATAAAAATATCCGAGCATATAAATTTTTCTACATTTTCGATAGTTTACAATCTATAGTATATTACATATTGTTATATTTTATATGGCAATATAATCAAATTGTTATGATTATAATAGTTATTTAGGATGAAGGAATAAAAGAATGAGATGGATAAAATATGGTCAAAATTGAAACATGTTGTAGAAATTCCTAAGTCCTAACAGAAGGGGGAATGAACCATGAGAGACTATGGACTCTGGGAAACAAACTGAGGGCTTCAGAGGGGAGGGGGGTGGGGGATTGGGATAGGCCGGTGATGGGTATTAAGGAGGGCACATATTGCATGGTGCACTGGGTGTTATAAGCAAATAATGAATCATGGAACATTGCACCAAAAACTAAGGATGTACTGTATGGTGACTAACATAACATAATAAAAAATTATTTTTAAAAAAAAGAAAGAAATTCCTAAGCCCTGCAAGAATTTAGGTAATATTATAGGCATTAAAAATCACTATGACATCTTCAGAAAGGTTATATTTTGATGAGAAAGTACTTTAATACTTTTTGTAAGATAGGTTGGTGTCTTATTTATTTATTTATTTTATTATGATAGGTTGGCATTTTGAATAATGAATAGAAGTTATCACTGCAGTTAGGCCTGGAGTATTTGATAATTAAGAAATAAGAAAGGAAGAGGCAAATTGAAAAGCTTAACTGAAAAGAAGCAAACAAAAACCATGCCATCAGTATCTAATAGATTTGATTTGAAAAGTGGCCACATTCTGTTTCTTGTATTTATGATTGTATTCCCGTCACTTTTAAATGACTATTTTATTTATCTTTTCAAATAATAGTCAATGCAATCTGACACATGTAGGCAAAACTCATGTAAACTTTTGTACATATGTTTTCTAGAAATGTAATGTCTGTCTTCTGTCAGCCAAGATACTATAATTGCTATCATAGTGAATTATATTCTGAAATCAGTATCTAAATGTATGTGTGTGTTTGTGTGTATATATTTATATGTTTTTGTGTAAAATCTTTTATGATTAAGTATAAAGATTTCTCTACACAAGGTAAACTAAATTGTCCTGAAAGTCAATAGGCTTTTAGACATTTATGCTTCTAAATTTTATAATTACTGTGTTTTCTTTCTATTCAAATCCTATTTCCAACAGTAGTTCGTATTGCTCATATGCACTGTGAAGACATTTTAATTCTGATTCATACCGCCTTTCACATTTGCTTTCTGTCAGAAAAATACATGCCCTGTCATCATAAATTCTCCCTGGAAGAACTTTTTCTTCACTGCACTCATCCTATTCAGAGCCATACTACTCATCACTTGACAGGATGCAAAATGTAATGGTCATAAAAGTAAAGTCTGCTAACTTTCTCTCCTGACAATTTGTCAAAAGACACATTAAAAAATAATTGGAGAGAAACTGCACAGATTTTTTAAATGTATTGAGTCATTTTTCTTCAATGCTTGACTGGTCAGCTTGCAAGATACCATTCTCTCCATTATTAACAAGCCAAGACCACTGCTTTAACAAAAGAAATAGCACTATATTGCACTCATCTTGCTCTTGGGGTTTGTTGCCACAGACCTCTGATTTATCTGGAAAGTCAACAAATAAAACAGTTTTTTATCACATGACCAGTTTATGTTTCCAATTTTACCTTTCATTACAATTATGGGTTTTTTTTTTTCCTCCTAGCCTGCAGGGAATTTCATAGATACCCCTGAAGTGGAAATAATAAACCCAGAATAATTTTCCCTTGTATACGGTTTCATTAACAGTTTAATGTGTTAATAAAATTTTGGAGAAATCAACTATTACATATGTTCTGTGCTTATTCTTTCACACACAAGCCATTTAAACTATAGTAGATTTCAGTGACTCATTGTTACATTGTCATATGCTTCTCATGAGAACCTAAACAAAATATAATAAATGTTATAAATTATGAACTCCATTAAGAGGTAAAATCCATCTTCTTTGTAATTTCAACAGAGAAAAAAACCAAAACTTCCTCTTTAGGGAACTGAGGATGTAGGAATAAGAGATAAGTAGCAAAAAGAACAGGAAATTTAAATCTAAGTTCATGTGCTGACTAAAAAAGTATGATCTGAGCTATATGCTCCCTTTGAACAAAAAAAATGAGTAAGATGATTTCTATTTCACAGTGATTAAATAAAATATGGATTACTAATAAGATTTTAAATAATCAACAGGATTACTAATATTCCATAGAATTTCTATAGCTGCAAAGTAATACTGTTAATCAAACTACAGTAATAATTTCAATAAAGTGATGTTCATTTTTCACAAACTTTTATATGCCATTTTTTAAAAATAAGAAATAGGAACTTATTTTCTAATATCCTGAGAGGCTGGCTGGCCAAGAATTTGCTCCTGGAAAGGTTTGATATATTTCTGAATGAAACTAAGGGAAATATTGTTAGGAACAGTTTATGAGGTTTTAACAAATAGTTTAAGATAAAATATTGTTGAGTAAAAAAATAACTCTCATGACAGGTATCACTGATGAATATGTACTATTTCCTATAAAGTATTAAGATTCATGATAAAAGTGATATAATGTCCTTTTTTGCCTTTCGTTTCATAAATCCTTCCTCTTCTAATTCACTAAGTAAACTGAATCTACACACTTTTAAAATGCTTTCTCGAAGAGGGGGAGGAGTTAAGAGAGCGGAGTTACTACCAGGGGGACCCTGAGCTTGCTCCTGCCTTGAACACAGCTAGATAAACATCAGATCCTTTTCAGCAACTAGGAAATGATCTGAGGATTAAGAAAACAGTTTGCAAATTGGAGGGAGAGAATGTGATAGAGGCAAGGTTCGAGGCCATGAACTAGGGGAGAGAAAAGCCCTAGTGCCTAAAAGGGGAGATAACCCTTTCCGGGAGCAAAGTCAGGTAGAGAGGGCGAGAGCGGGAGAGAGAGCAGAATGTAGGGTTCGCATAACACGCTGAGGGGATCCCCCAGGTTGCACGGGGAGAGATCATTCTCTTTCCTGGCGAACGTTGGAAGAGGGTATTTTGCCTCTCCAAGGATAAAAAGCCCACCAGGAGCCATTGAGCTGCCGTTCAACAGCGGAGACAGAGGTCCCTGCAGAGGGCAAACAACTTGGCTACAGCTTTTTTGCTGGGCCCCACAAGAGACTCCAGCCACTGTATAAATGCCCTGTGATTGCTTTTCTGGGACAGAAAGGTGCCGGCCACAGGACTGCGAGGCTCTCCTCCGGAAGTAAATGGATAAAGAAATAAACTGTGGTTCATCCAGAGAATGGAATATTATTCAGCACTAAAGAGAAATAAACTATAATGCCACAAAAAGGCATGGATGAGCCTTAAACTCATATTACCAACTGAAAGAAGTCAACTTGAAAACGCTTCATACATGTCATATGATTCCAACTATATGATATTCTGAAAAAGACAAAACTCTGGATAGCAAAAAAGCCATTGTTTGCCAGGAGTTGAAGTGGGGTGGGTAATCAATAGACAGAACACAGAGAATTTTTAGGGCAGTGAAAATACTCTGTTTGATACTCTAATGGTATATACATATCATTATACATTTGGCCAAACCCATAGAATGTACACCACCAAGAACGAACCCTAAAGCGAACTGTGGATTGTGGGTGATTATGATGTGTCAATATAGGTTCATCATTTGTAACAAATGTACCACTCTGGGGGTGGAAGCTGTTAATGGGAGAGTCTATGCAGGAGTGGGGGGGTTGGGGGATCTATGAGACATCTCTATACCTTCTCAGTTTTGCTGTGAACCTAAAAACACTCTGAAAAACTAAACTTTTTTTAAAAAGTCTTTAAAAATAAATTTTCACAGTAAAATTGAACTACCATATTAGAATTTATTTAAGGTCTCTTTGAAAAATATACACTTATTACACATTAAACATTTTTTATAAAGTCTTACATTTTTATATTTCTCATGTGCTTAACTTTAATTATTTGATTGAATTCAAGTTAGGTTCTTTGACTACTTCTCTATTTAAGATTGCAGCTAGGTTGGGGCGCCTGGGTGGCACAGCGGTTAAGTGTCTGCCTTTGGCTCAGGGCGTGATGCCGGCGTTCCGGGATCGAGCCCCACATCAGGCTCCTCCGCTATGAGCCTGCTTCTTCCTCTCCCACTCCCCTGCTTGTGTTCCCTCTCTCGCTGGCTATCTCTATCTCTGTCAAATAAATAAATAAAATCTTTAAAAAAAAAAAAAAGATTGTAGCTAGGTCACAAGGTGCCTGGGTGGTTCAGTCGGTTAAGTGTCTGCCTTTTGCTCAGGTCATGATCCCAGGGTCCTGGGATCAAGCCCCACATCAGGCTCCTTGCTCAGATGGGAGTCTGCTTCTCCCTCTCCCTCTGCCTGCCTCTCCCTCTGCTTGTCTCTCTCTGTGTCAAGTAAATAAAAAAAAAAAAATCTAAAAAAATAAATTGTAGCTATATCAGAAGGTATAAAAATAAAATATAATAAATTATCAATAATCAGGATGAGTTAAAATAAATAGTGCTAAGACAACTGAACAAGTATTCTTTTCATCCATTTTTTTTTCAACAGAAATGTTTTATTCCATAGTATTTTCAAAATGACAACTTCTAGGGCATATAGAAAAGTTTACTGAGAACACTTGCCCTTGGTGTCTTAGAACTCATGATTGTGCTATGATATAGATACATTATAAAATAGTATCAGCTGTAATGTGACGTTTTAGGGGGAAAAAGCATGTCTTCATGTTAAAAAGGCAACAGACATGTGGTTCTACAAATTTTACATATCTCTTCATGAAATTTTACACACATTTGAGTTTAGCGTATAATACTATTTTCTAGTGGTAGTGTTATGAAAAATTACTCTGTGAATACTTTTGTCATTTTAGCCTGAGATATATAACAGAAGTAAACCTTAGAAATGGGGCTTATGAGAGTGGCAGAATGGAAGAGCTTGATTGAGAAAGTCAGTTTGGATATATAAATGGAAAGAAATGTCTTCCTTGAATCTATGGTACATTGCAGAGTTTCAGTTTTGCTGATCTGAATTCTCTTTCTGACACTCATTGGTCTTTTGCACCCATCAGTGTAGGGTAATAATTCCTCACAGAAATCTGCTGGTAGTTCTCAAAGATAGGAATGGGTAAGTATTCATCATATATTTCTGCATCTTATGATATATATTGGCAATACTATTTTCATCATATTTTATTTAAATTTATAATTTAATATAAGATTAATGCCTTTAAGATTTGGATTTAATCACTGATTTTTTTTGCCTCATGTTTCTTATTTCTCCTTCATATTGAACCTAAATAGTATTTGACATATACCAAATTGAATAAAAAGCAAACATAAAAGATATAAAATATTACATAATATCTCACAGATTCTAATTATTTTTATATCTTAATTTAAAATTAGCATTTTCACATTATGAAATAAAAGACCATAATTATAGAAAAGTCTATACTTGCTTTTGGTTTTCTTTCAAAATAGCATGTTAAAGGATATGTAGTTCAAATATACTCCTTCATTATGCTTTTTTTTTCCCCAAGAGAAATTTAAGAGACTATTTTCCTTTTTTTAAAAATTTCTTAACAAATATGTTGAAGAACTTCATCTTGTATATAGCGGTTCTTTTTACAATTTATTCAGTACTTTCTGTCTTCATCTGAGCTAGGTGCATAATTTTTATCTGTTCCATAAGTAATTACATATTAAACTAATGGCCAAACTAGTAATAGTTATTTGAGTTATGATACACATTAAAAGATGGATTTGCCTACAATAGCTTTCTCCGTTAGCATAAAATAGAAACCTGCAGAAACACTACCCACTAAAAAAAATATATTCACCTGCCAATGACAATTTATAATTTAATTACTATGGTAGAAAGAGTTAATCTGAACATATATCTGAGATATGACAGAAATTTCATATTAGCTAGCATTTCAAATTGCTTTGAGTAAGGTTTCAATATTAAAGCATCTCCTATGAAAACAAACTATTTACTCGTGTATCTATAAATGGGTTTGTATTCCATTACTGAAACTACAGAAAATTTGGGAAAAGACAAAAGAATCTTTGCAATTCAAGAAATTAATTTCTGCTTGTATCTACTTCCTCACTTAGATCCAGACCAATTCCTTGTATCACAGCTCTGTAAAGTTGTTTTGGTTTTTTTTTTCTGTTTTCATTTTCACTTATTTAAATAACAGTGATCTCTTGAGCATTTGCTTAGGATGATATCCTTTCAGAGTTCTTGCATTTCCAAAATATCTTCACATCGTACTGGCATTTAAACACTATTTTCCTTAGATATAGGTTCCTTGAATTACAGCTCTTTTCTTTCAATAAATAGTGCATATTATTCCATTGTCTTTCATGTTTCAATGATGCAGTTAAATCCATATTCCTCTGATTTCTATACTTTTTAACAGCTTTATTTTTTCTAAATACTTAAGATATCTTTATACTCAGACTCTTACACTCAGAAAGTTCATGGAACTTTAGGCTAAAGGTCTTTCTTTTTTTTTAATTTTACCAAGTTCATTATGCTCTTATAAGTTCATTTAAGCTAGTCCGCAGCTCAGAATAATTTGCTCATTTATAAATTTTCATTTTCTTTTCTAAAAAAAGTTAGGATTCTCAATGTTATCTGCACAATAGTCTTAACTTGTGAAATATTCTATCACTGGAGAATTATATCTCAGCTTCTAGGTGATTTTTATTATCACTCATTTTGAGAAACATTGGAATATTTTGAAAGATAATTTTCCTTGGTTCCATAGCTACCATCAAATTTGATATTTTATGGATGTGTAGATTTGATTTACCTTTTAGAAATAAATCTAAATGAATTCTAGTCAAGATGGTACAATGACCAGAAATGAAAAGGCCTGTTTTTAATCATTTATTATTCCCAGAACATAAGTGTCCTTCTTATGGGTCAAATGTAGTTGCCTGCGTGATGTCATTGCATTTGGCCATGTGACTTTCCTTTTCCAAAGAACTGTGGATGGAACATAATTAATGACAAGTAGATTTATCCATATTCTTGATATCACTGAATGCATACCCAAGATGTTATCCAACATGTTCTACTCTTCCTTGTTTTTCCTATAAACAAGTAGATAGATTTAGAAAATGAACCAGATTCTATTTCAGTTTTTCAGTGAGACCACTTTCTACGTGATGATGTATGTTTCTTGTTGTTTGGGTGAAAGTCACTTTTTTTGATGTTAGCAGTTAGTGATAACCATTGCCTAGATCCATCATTCCGTTTGGTGTTGCAAATGGTATGTTTCTTATCCCATGATTTCTTCCTCATTTATTAGTTGGAATACTTTCAGAATGAGAAATTTCATGTCATCAACCATTTAACTTATTAGAATGCAGTTTATATAAGAAGTGCATGTTAAATACTTGATTTTTTAAAAATATACTGAACAGTTTATAAAATAATAACTTTATTTTTTAGAATTTTCCAGTGGAAATCAATAAGGATTTGTTTGTTTTAATTTTAAGTTCTAATTTTCAGTTTTTATGTTTGATATTCTTAAGAACATATTTGATATTTTTCAAATCTATGTCAGATATATTTCTCTTTTTTTTTAAGATTTTTTTATTTTTATTTTTTTTTATTCAACAGAGATAGAGACAGCCAGCGAGAGAGGGAACACAAGCAGGGGGAGTGGGAGAGGAAGAAGCAGGCTCCTAGCGGAGGAGCCTGATGTGGGGCTCGATCCCATAACGCCGGGATCACGCCCTGAGCCGAAGGCAGACGCTTAACCGTTGTGCCACCCAGGTGCCCCCTTTTTTCTTTTTTTTAATAATTTTTATTTTGTTCTATTAGTCACCATACAGTACATCCCCAGTTTTTGATGCAATGTTCCATGATTCATTATTTGCATATAACACCCAGTGCACCATGCAGTATGTGCCCTCCTTAATACCATCACCGGCCTATCCCAATCCCCCACCCGACCCCCCAGAAGCCCTCAGTTTGTTTCCCAGAGTCCACAGTCTCTCATGGTTCATTCCCCCTTCTGTTAACTCCCCCTTCATTCTTCCCTTCCTTCTCCTACCGATCTTCCTATTTCTTATGTTCCATAAATGAGTGAAACTATATGATAATTGTCTTTCTCTGCTTGACTTATTTCACTTAGCATAATTTCCTCCAGTCCTGTCCATGTTGCAGCAAATGTTGTGTAATCATTCTTTCTGATGGCTGAGTAATATTCCATTGTATATATGGACCACATCTTCTTAATCCAGTCATCTGTTGAAGTGCATCTTGGCTCCTTCCACAATTTAGCTATTGTGGACAATGCTGCTATGAACATTGGGGTGTCAGATATATTTCTTATCGGTGCTCAAATTGTCTAGTTTTGACCTGTGGAAACTTCTTCAAATTGGCCTACATTAGCTCTTACTTAACTTTAACAACTATTTGTAACTCTGAACCTGTTTTCCCCCATAATAATAGCACTCTTGGATAGATTTCTTTTCCTCTAGTATGACAAATGCTCTACTCTCATTTTGCACTTTTTCTGCCTCAGTTCTGAAATTAGTCATTACATCAAAAAAATGCTTTTAGTGTAAATTTTATTTAGAGAGCACAATATAAGCTGTTCATTCTATTATTCTGTTGTTTCTCCATATTTTTAATGGATAGAATGAGAAAGTGTGTGTGTGTGTGTGTTACTGTTATCTGGTGAGCAGAAATAACATTTGAAATTCAAATAAGAATTCAGGATTTTTGTTTGTTTTTAACTTAAATTATTTACTTTCTAACAGCATCTATTTTATCTCAAGGTAAAAATCTTGGTTCTTAATGATATTGTCATGATGGATTGTTTCATCCTATTGATATATACATTTATGTGTGTTAGTATTTTCAGAAGAAAACATTGTTAATAACACTATTATAATTACTTATAATAATTTCAAGTTTTTACTCAGGTTCTTTTGGTCCTTATAGAAATACATGACTAGGAAAGTAAAATCAAATTATTGTATTTAAAGTCAAATTTTATTTCTTAAATTTCATATACGAGTGAAATCATATATTATCTATCTTTCTCTGACTGACTTATTTCACTTAGCGTAATATATTCTAGCTCCATCCATGTCGTTGCGTTTAAGAAACAACGTGGATGAACATAGGGGAAAGGGATAAAAAAGAGAGAGGGAAGCAAACCATAAGAGAAGCTTAACCATATAGAACAAACTGACAGTTGCTGGAGGGGAGGTGGGCAGGGGGATGGGCTAAGTGGGAGATGGGTATTAAGAAGGGCGCTTGTTTTGATGAACACTGGGTGTTATATGTAAGTGATGAATCACTAAATTCTACCCCTGAAACTAATATTACACTATGTCTTAACTAACTGAAATTTAAATTGAAATTTGAAATTATTAAAGAAAAAAATTAAGTCAATTTTTATAATTCTTCATTGCATAGAATGGGCTTAGAATATGGCTTAAAAACATTGAGTTCCTTCCTTTTATTTAGCTTTTTATTTTTAGGAATTACTTTTTAATTTTTCATATTGACAATTATTATATAAAAATGTGTCTGCTTGTGAAATTAAATCTACAAAATGTGGGACATGCAGAGAAGTCTAGTTTCTAATCTTGTCCACTTCCTCCTGTTTCCTTCCATCCTCATAGTTAACTGTATGTTAACTTTGTTGGTTTCTTTTACTATTTTTCAAAAGCAACATATTTATGTGCATGTTCTTTCTTAAATTTGTATATTTTTATATGAAAATTTGTAAGCACACAATTGTAAGTTTACAGAGTAATAATAACTGCATTAGCAACTAGACTAGCTATATTTAAATAGGTAGTGTCTTTAAACAAATATGTTAATGTTCACAAACCTACTAAAATTCATATGCAGAGAGAACTGGCATTTCATATAAGCTTATACAAATACAATGTCTTTATTTAGTTTATCTTTGCCAATACTCTCTTTTGTTGATTTCAGTTTTAAAATTTATTCATTGCAATGTTTGAGTTTTGCAATATTCAGTATGTTCATATGGCATTTCCTATAATTATAAATTCAATACTACATAGTTATGTAAAAGAAAGTGTTAAAAGTATAATATTAAACATGTTTTAGTTATATTTGTATGACATTAAACATTTTGGAAAGCATATGGGTTATGTAGAAAACAGAATGTCATATTTCTTGAATGATATCCTGACTAGGATCAGTCACATTGCTTGAGAATCACCAAGTTCACCAATTCTAAGGATTTCTGATTGTTGTATTTGCTTGAAGGCAAATAAAACTTTAATTATTATTCAATTTTACCTGAAATTATAATGTGATCATTTCCTTAATTTTAGCAAAGCTTGGAAAATGTTTAGATTATTTCAGTTTTTTATTCTGAATAGAAATATTTTTTTGAGAAAATATAAATGCCAAAGTCATCCCACAATTGTTAGTTACTTTTTCTTTGTTCCTTTGGAGCTGTAAATATTTATAAAAGACAGATAAACCATAACGGCATTTTCCATTCTCCTTTTTGCTCATCCTCCCCTGTATCTCCACTCCATTCACTTAACCATCTAATGTCAATTAGATTCAATTAACTTCTTTTTTTAATTAAAAAAATACATCTGTCTTTGAAAATACCTGAAAAAAAAAACATGGAGTAAAAATCAGATGAGGACATTATTTTGTTAATATTTCATGGAAATAACACTGTCTCTGACCACAGTGCTGGAGATCTTAGTACCCTACTCTTTCCTTTTATGAAAACCAGTGAAGACATTTAACAGTTTGATCATCATCTCTCTTATTTCATCATCCTGAATTTAAATATCTCAACATTTTCATAATAGGTTAATTTTGCTAACAAAATAATGAAATACATAAGTCTTGGATCTACAGGTAGCCACAGCATAAGCAAAATAATGCATTATTCGAAGTGTGGTGGTCCACAGAAATTCTTTTTTCCTACCCCATTTTCTATCCAAGTAAACTAGTTTTGAATCCTTTGTAGTTCATTAAAAAACAAATTTTAATATCTTAGAATTATATATAAGAAGGAATGTAAAATCCAGTGCATGTTTTTAATTTTGTAATCAATATGTTTACAGTAGAGGGAGAAAGCACTAAGCAAGCATGTTATTAACCATTCCCACTTCCCCCATTGACATTGCATTTCTTAATAAGTTGTTCATCAAATATGTCAATAACTTACTGGAAACAGGACATTGACTTTGGCAATATATGTATGTTGGGAAAAGAGAGAAATGCAAAATTCTGCAAATTTTTATTCTCTGAGGAGATTTGAAACCTCTGGGCAAAGTAGATCTGAATGTCTGAAAAGTTTATAGTAAGATGAGTTGTAATGATATAGGCACAAAATGTTGCATGTTTTAACTAAATATTTATACAATCTTGTTTGCCAGGTTAAGTCCAAGTTTGAATTGGTTGTACTGGCACAATACTTAAGAAGGCTTCCTTTAACTTCCAAAAGCATCTTAGTTTGAATAACGAGTTATTCAATAATAACTAATCATAATTCTTGAATTTATAGTAGTTTGCTGAAGAGTATAGTCTAAAAGACATGCTAGAAAGGCAAAGCTGGGAAAGGTAGGAATAAACTGTGAAGGTAGGAATAGCTGTGAAGAATATGTATGATAGTCTAAATAAAAAGGCCAAGTAAATACTGTGAACTTACAGCCATCTGTTCTAACATCGATATCTAGGGACAGTGACATAGTGTGAGATCTTTTGCAAAACTAGTTCTTATGAATGAATGTATAATAACATTACTTTATGAGACTTCCAGATTGGAACATTGTCAATAGTCAAATTAGAGGTCTAAGAGAAAAAAAATGCCTGCCCATACATTCCAGGGTTTAAGGATGGGTTCCATCCTGGTAGAAATTTAGGTATAGTTAGAAAAAATAGAAAATATGAAACCTAGTGGAGAAAGATGGTGCATCTTATGAGGGAGTATTGCCAAGCCCTTCTGATATGGTTTAGCTAGAGGGCTTCTTCAATTCATTATTTATTTGCTTTCTCAAAATGTAAACCTCTAGTGTATCCGGTATAAGTGTAATAAAACTGACTCTAGAGATTTTGCAGAGTGGAGATAAGAATCCTAACAATACCAAGTTGGTCAAAATTAGATTGATACTATACTTACCTTACTGAGTGGAGGTTTCTCAATGTCTATAATATGATGAGATGCAGAAAGAAGTCCCATTGTTGTCAATAACAACAGTATTAAGTATTGTTTTGTTTGGTTTCGTTTACAAATGCCATATTAGATTTACTAACATGCTTACTAATTTATTATTCAATCTTGAAACAATAAGATAAGTGCATATAAATTCTTTGCAGATCCCAATATCAAGATTAACATTAAAATAGTTGTCATTATGGTTCTTTTTCCTACTGCTTTTCACGTTGTATAATTATATCAAGTCGTAATAAACATAGAAATATATCACATAAAGTATGGCAAAGAAATAATGTTCAAATTTTTATCAAAACTCTAAATATAGGGGCGCCTGAGTGGCACAGCGGTTAAGTGTCTGCCTTCGGCCCAGGGCGTGATCCCGGCGTTATGGGATCGAGCCCCACATCAGGCTCCTCTGCTATGAGCCTGCTTCTTCCTCTCCCACTCTCCCTGCTTGTGTTCCCTCTCTCGCTGGCTGTCTCCATCTCTGTTGAATAAATAAATAAAATCTTAAAAAAAAAACTCTAAATATAATATGGCTTAAAATAAAGGGAATACAGAGCCAGATTGTTTCAGTAACAGTAGGATGAGGTTTGAGGGGTTGATTTGGATAACAGAAGCCAAGAGGGATAAAGTCATTCATTTAAGAACACTGAAATGGAGAAGCCAGAATATGCAAAGTTTGGACCCAATTTGTGTCCTAAATAAGAAAAAAAATCAGTAAATTATTGAAACTGTAAATAGGGAATTTTTGGCATAGTATTAATATAGGAAATTTTGCTCAGATTATTTCATATTTTTCCATCAGCCTTAATCTCCAAATTATACATGCAGTGACTCCCTTTCCCAAGTTACCATAAGCCCTCATGTGGTTTCTAAAATTTATTGCCTTTTAAATTCTACATGCACATGTATTGTATGTTGTTTATATATACATTTTATATCGTATTCTGTAAGGCCTAGGTTTATTCAAATACCTTTTGATATCATGCAGAAATTTACATATTATGTTTTCTGTGTGGACAATTTTGTCCATGATATATTTGTATCAGAAATTCCATTTTAGGTTATTCAAGAAATACTACCAGCAGATCATAGCAATTTCTTGGCCACGGGTAAATAGTATATCCAGGCGATTGTCAGGAATATGTGTTCTCAGGGTAAAGATGAATACAAAATATGTGTGTAAAACTCTCTGTAAGACCTTGTAAAGATTTAAGGTGTTGTGTCAAAAATATTTTTAAACAAACAAAAGGTTTCCTATAAATCTTGTCATGCTTCGTAAATCAGTTCTGCTAAACGAGAGCTTCTACAAATCTTCAGTGTTGTGTCCCAGAGAAGCTTCAAGGGAGATCAAGATAGAGAAGGAGCTATCTCAACAGATTTGTATGAGCGACTATTGTCTAATGGAATCTAACTGATACGTAAGAAACCCACACCATTTTTATAAACATCTTATCATCTCGGACTAAAAAAAATACATTTTGTAAATTAACGGAGGTTTCATGCTTCTTTTGGCAGTAAGCAAGTGTATACACTTCATTAAATGGAATGCTGGATTCCATTTAATGATAAGATCGTTAGTAAGGGGAAGTATAGCACTTATGCAGTACTCATATATTCAGGGTCTCCCAGATGGCTTGAAAACTTTTTCTTTAAGTGAAATGAGTACAATATTTGTGGCTTAAAAGGTTGGAATTTATGGTAGCTTTATAGTCATCTAAAACTTCAGTGATTTTGTCTCTACAAATGTTGCAAACACAGGCTATTTCTTGTAGAAAGGAAACAGTGACATAGACTTTGGAAAACAAAAGTCATTCCCAAAGAACATTAATGATCTTTAATTAAGACATATGCAATGTATACCTGACTGAATTTAAGAATTTCTTTGGGAGGGGCACGTGGGTGGTTCAGTCACTTAAGCATCTGCCTTCAGCACAGGTCGTGATCTCAGGGTCCTGGGATCAAGCACCATGTCAGACTACCTTCTCTGCTCAGCAGGGAGTCTGCTTGTCCCTCTCCCCTCATCCTGGCTCATGCTGTCTCTATCTCAAATAAATACATAAAATCTTAAAAAAAAAAAAAAGAATTTCTTTGGGCATTTGACCTCTTGGACAGGTAGCTGGTGTGTGCCTCCTCTTTTCTCCATTTCTGAGAGTGTCTATTATAGTCATCAATGCCTACCCCATGGCTGTATATTGGACTTGTAGAGAGAAAAACTCATGTCTTTGGTTTTTAGATCTGCAGATCGAAATAAACTGTACTTGAAAATCTGAACCAGAGAAGCTTTATCTGTACCTCAGTCTGATTTAGATAATGAGATCCTGGACTGTCAGCCTGAACTTGATACTATAATTTTATGAGACAATTTGAGGTCTTGAGAATAGCAAGTGCACTTTTCATTTGGGAAGGCTATAAATAATTTTTGGCCAAAAGGTGTACTGTGATAGTTTTAAAACTTGACAAGACTTTCTTTTGACACTCCTCTAATGGACAGGAAGGATTTATGGCCACTTCTGTTACATCTGGCCAGATTTGTGACTCCTTTTACCAATATAGTGGAAATGACTCTGAGATTTCCATGGCCAGGGTATAAACAGGCGTGCAGTGTCTGCTTTGGTTACTGGGAACATTTGCTCTTGGAGTTTTGAGTTACCATGTCAGAAATCAAAGTATCTTGACACCATCCTACTGGCTAATCCTCCCACCATCCTAGCTCAGGTGCTAAATTTCATATGTAGCTCAGGTATGAAATATGTGTATGATTGCAAAAATGGGTGTTACAGCCCCAGTGGTTCCTGTCTCTAGCCATGGAGAATACCTTTACCTATTTCAGTCAACCCAAATGATGCTCCAGATATCACAAAGTCTATAAGAAATATTTATGTTTTTGGAGTTCCTGAACCAAGTATCTCTGACCATAATAAGATGGTTTCTTTTATACCATGTTCTTGGATAATTTGTTTGCACACATAGACAAATAGAACAGAAATGTGTGGAACTTTTTGAAGTATTTTAATAAGAGAATAGCGTGACCTCTTCTTTTTAGAAAAGATCATTCTGCCTGCTTCACAGAGAAATGTTTGAAGAGAGGATAAATGGAAATGATATCACCAAATACATTTAACAGAATTAAATCAAGTAGGACACGATGATGATTTCTCAAAGAAAACTTTGACTTGGTAATGAAGGGAAATGGGTGACTATAAATTCCATTTTGCAGGTAGAACCACAGACTTTAGTAGTTATATGGTGGTTGAATTTATAGAACTACAGGATAACTTAAATTCATCCTCTCTAATTTTATTATGCAGACAATCCACTTGGCTATCTTACTGAAATACAGGTACTGATTTAATAGGTCTGAACTGAGCCCTCAGATTCTGCATTTCTAACAAACTTCCTAATGATGGAGACACTGCTCATCTATGGTCTGCGTGTTGAGTGGCATGTTTCTAAAGCTATCCTTAAGCCTCGGGCACCAGGAATGCTGCTAAATATTTGAGTTAAGAAACTATAAGGAAGACTGAAAGATTATCTGCTTCTTCATCCTGGTATATAGTACTATGATAATCAAAATTAGGACATTAGCCCACAGACTTCAGCTAATATATTATATTGATTAAAATAGGCATGGTTTTTGCTACCAGAAACTTATATTCCAGTACAAATGTCAGTGAGCAAGAAAAAATAAGTAAAAATTTATAAAGTTTATATTTCAAAAAAAATTATGAAGGATATATAAAGGAGCCATATTTTAGATTGAACGTCCAGGGAATGTCCACTTTATTTAGTTTGAGACACGAAGAACAAAATTCGAGAGAATAAGAGGATCAAACATAATATGATTTTGAGAGTACTAGTATAATGAGGTTGTTCTTTTGAGGTTTTGAAATAAGTTAGCATAGCTAACTTGGTGTTAAATACAAAGAGAATAGTTGTAGTGTTTAGAAGTAAAATCAGGTTCAGATTGTGCATTGTGGTGTTGCCAATAGTTAGATCTTGCATGTATCTTTTAAGCAAATAAGAATTTGTCAAACTCATAACTCTACTTCATCTTAATCTTAATTATTATTTTTAAATTGAAAAATGCCAAAGCCACAGATTTATTGGGTTTGTCTATCTTTGTACACCAACACATAACACACACACACACACACACACACAAGCCTTTTAATACTGAATATCTAGCAATTTTCTGACACTTCATAAGTTTTCAATAATGATATTTGTGTCACTAATCTTTCTATTATGATTTCATCTATTTCAAATTTTTATTCTTTTTCAGTGATCTTTAAATTCTGTTCATGTTTCTATTTATTGTCATAAAAACAATAAAAGTAAATATAATAAAGAATTTATACTATACTATTTATTTAAAGTATTGTACATTATACATTTGTATTTTTTAGATACACTTCTATAGAATTTAGCACATGTACAGATTTGTGTAACTAATGTTGTAATCAGCATCAGAACAGTTCCATCAACACAAAACTCGCTCTCTTGTACTGTCCCTTTATAGTCACAACTTCTCTCCAGTCCTATCCACTGGCAACAACTGATCTAACCTCCATCACTATAGTTTTGTCATTTTGAGAATGTAATATAAATGGAATCATGCAGTATGTAATATTTTCATTCAGAAAAAGAAATTATCTTCAAGGAAGGGAATACTAGTGACTGGAATTACTAGCCATTGTCGTACTTTGAAAGTCAAATTATTATTTGTTTATGGGATAACAATTTCGAAAGTTAGATTTTGCAATGAATGCAGAAGGTAATTTTACATATTCTAGCCTTTCTCTACATATTTGGAAAACTTAGATCATAGAATTTTTCTAACTCATAGAGGAAGTGAAGTAAGGATGTATTGTAAGTAGGATGTGTCATAAGTAACAATGTGCTATAAGAATAAGCCCACTATATGGATACAGTAGGCTTGCACCGTGTGGAGGACAGTCAGGCCTAAAGTAGGATAAAGGGGAGGAGGGGAGAAGGGAGGAGAGGAGAGGAGAGGAGAGGAGAGAAAGAGATTTTTTCCATGTAGAAAGGTACTCATAATTTGCCACTTTTTCCATTTATTTATATCAAAATCTTTTTTGCAAAAACCACAGACATAACAAAACTGAGAATGACTTACAAGTCTTTAAGTCATGTTATTTTGAACTTATCTGAGAAACAAATCACACACCAGTAATACAAAGCAGAAACAAGAAATCATTAATGAACAATTAAGTCAACTGGTGCAGGAAATAAGCAATTAGAACTTGCATGAAGAAAAATCAATACCCACTTGTAACTTTTCCAACAACAAACTTCAAAGCAATAAAAGTGGGGGCTTACTTTACTAATGAAAGCTAAGTAACCAAAGTTGAAATGCTAAATAGAACAAGATGAGGACAAATCCTGGCTATTAAACAACAACTAGAAAATTTAGCTAGGTATATTCGGATTTTAAAATATTCATATTAGAATTCATTTTTACCAAATTTATGTAAAAGATAGTATCAGTTGTAATTCTTTGGACTTTTTAATTATTTCTATATAATATTTTCAATTAAATCAAATATGAATTCTTAAATTGAGTATTCTTTGATCATTGAAATTAAATTTTACTTTATAACACACGACCTAATACATTTAGGACATGCACACATACACACACACCCCTTGGATATATAACCCTTTATTGGACCCTACAGTTTACTGCAAACTACAGCTCTACTGCTTTTTAGTTCAAAGTTCTTATTCAAAATGTAGTAAAAAATATAGCTTCATATTATCTTCATTAGTTATCTAATTATCTCACTATGCCTTGACTTAAAAAGAACTCATAAACATTCGTAATACTGCTAGTCAACAATGTATACATAGAGATTGTCAAACGATTATGGAATGTTGAGGAAAGAAACACAAGAAATCTAAACAGCTTAATGAGTGTCTGAGACTCTTACTCTAGAATAGTAAAATTATGTGTTTCATGTTCAATGAGGTTTTTAAACTCAAATAAATCCCATTGTTATTTGCTTTCCTCCAAGAATTCATTTACATACTTACTATATTCCTCTAATAATTTAATGACATATACCAACTTATACTGAGTTACTGTTGGGAATATATTCTTGGGTATACAAGGGCGGCTAAGAAAATATCACACTTTTTAAAGTGCTAGAAATCAAGTTAAAACAAAATACTTAAAAAGATAAACAATATCTACTCATATGTTGCTTAAATATTTGATTAAAACCTATACTCTTTCAAAATCAATATTTTTTAATTTATCTTTGTTTTTTACTTTTTTCCATAATAATTTAATTGCTAATAATCATGTATAATAAACATTGTATATTTGACATTTTTCGCCATTCCATTTTTTTTTCTGCTTTAGTCATTTTTTTTTTACTGTTTTTCCTCTTGGTATTTATAATTACATTGTATTTATACCATAATTTAACTTTCAGAGAAGAATGGAAAAGTCAGACTCTGTACAAAATAGAATCCATAATATCTGGAATACAATTAAATGGTTACTAGACTTGCAAAGAAGAAAGAAAAGTGGACCAAAGCTGGGAGTAGAAAAATAAATAAAAGGTAATAAAGACAGACTCAGAAACAACTTTATGTTGGACTTTTGCAGTGAAATTTTAGAAAATTGCTATTATAAACATGTTTAAGTATTTAACGTACGGTATGAATGTAACAATAGAACCGATGAAGATTTTCTCCTGGCTAATGTAAATGACATGAAGACTAAATCTAGAACTGGAACATCTATCTTAAGTAAGAAATAATTAACAAACTACAAAACAGACTGGATACTGAAAAAGAAAAAAATAGTTAAAAATTGAAGATAGGTCAGGAGAAGCTACCCAAGCTGAAACAAAAAAACAAAACCAAACAAAAAAGAAGTGGAAGAAAAAGAAAAGATAATGTGGAAATTTTCCAAATTTGATTAAGTAATATTACCTCATATGTGGAGAAAACTTAACTCCAAAGCAAGACAAACGAAAAACAACCCTAGACAGACCACAGTTAAGTTGGTGACAACCAATGTAAACAGAAAATGTAAAAGGTAATCAGAATAAAAAACAAGCGAAAAGAACAATTGACATAGAAAGAACAGCAAAAAAATTTCAGTGGTTTCTAAGTCAAAACAATACAGAAGGTAAACAGTCAATGGGATGACATCTTTAAAGTGATAAAGAAAAAAATGGCAGACTGTCTATTATTCTTAATAAATGAAAATGAAACAAAGACTTCTAGATAAAAGATTAGAGAATTTTTTACTAGCAAGCATGCACTTAAAGGAAAGAAGGGAGGGACAGAGGGAGAGAGGAAGAGAAGAAAGGAAAAGAGAGAAAGGAAGGAGGGAAGGAAGTTAGTTCTTTTTTTTTTTTTCAGTAGACCAAAGACAAATTATATCACATAGAAACATAGATCTACACAAAGAAATGAAGAGCAATATAGATTATAACTAAGTGGGCAAATGTTAAATATTCATATTTGAGTTTATTTTTAAATTTAGGTTTTAAATTTGGTAGACAAGTGACTATTTAAGGAATGAAAACAATAAAATGTAGTGTGGAATTTATAACTTATGTTGAAGTAAAATTTTGCCAACAATAACACAAATAAGTGGATGCAGAGATCAAATATGACACTGTAATGATCAGTTAAAAAAGAAAAGAACCTAAAAAAAAGAAAAAAAAAGAAAAAGAAACTAATGGAGATAAAGATGTATATTTCTTATTAATAAAGAGTTAATTTATCTACATCTATATCTAATTTGAAGTGACTGGTAATACAAAGACAATGTGTCACAGATTACAAGATAGATTAAAGATATTCTAGAATCAGATTTATAAATTTAAATACTTATATTAGAATGAGGCAAATTCTTAAATTACCTAAGTTTTCCCCTTAAGAAGCTAGAAAACAAAGAGCAAATTAAACCTAGATTATTTAGAAGATAAAACATACTAAAAGAACATGGACCGCATTGGAGGAGATAATGCTAAGTGAAATAAGTCAAGCAGAGAAAAACAATTATCATATGGTTTCTCTCATCTATGGAACATAAGAACTAGGAAGATCAGTAGGAGAAGAAAGGGATAAAGAAAGGGGGGTAATCAGAAGGGGGAATGAAGCGTGAGAGATTATGGACTCTGAGAAAAAACTGAGGGCTTCAGAGGGGAGGGAGTGGGGGAATGGGATAGGCTGGTGATGGGTAGTAAGCACGGCACGTATTGCATAGTGCACTGGGTGTTATACGCAACTAATGAATCATCGAACTTTACATCAAAAAATATAAATAAATAAATAAATAAATAAATAAATAAATAAATATTAAAAATTAAAAAAATATTAAGAAAAATTAAAAAATTTTAAAAAACATACTAAAAGAAGGAATTAAATGAATAGAAAAGAAAAAAGTCACAGAAAAAAAATGAAACGAATTTTATTATTTGAAAAATAGTTATAAAAAGATAAAATTCTAGGTCGAATAATCAAAGAAAAGAGCCAGGAAATATAAATTACCAATATCAGGCATGAAAGATAGGACATCCTACATATTACGTGACAAGATAATTATCAGAGACTTTCACAAACATATGCCAATAAATCTTAAATTTCCTTAAAGATAAAAATGACCAAATATTCTTCAGGAATAATTTAAATCTGAATAGTCCTGTAAAGAGAAATTAATAATAATAATAAGTATCCTCATAGAAAACTCTTTTTTAGAAAATAAAGGGAAAAGAAACACTGTTGTACTAATTTTATGAAGCCAGAAAATCATGGATACAAAAGCATTAAAGAATTTTACCCCCAAAAAAAGAAAATTACAGTATAGCTTGTGAAAATACAATCAAAATCCTTTACAAAACTGTTATAAAATTCTCTCTAGTGATATATAAAAAAGAATGAAAAGACAGATAATTACAAATGTTTATGAGGATGTGAAGAAAGAGGAACTCTCAGGCATTGTTGACAGTAATGTAAAATGATGCAGCCACTGGAAAACATTATGATAGTTTCTTAAAATGTTAAACATAGATTTTTCTTATATGACCTTGCAATTCAACTGCTACAATATCCACCCAAGAGAATGCTTGTATATATCCACACAAAGACTTATACATAGATGTTCTTTGCAGCATGATTCATAATAACAAAAAATTGGAAGAAACCTAAATGACATTCAGTTTGTGAATGAATAGACAAAATATGGTGTATCTATAGAATGGAATGGTAGTAGGCAATATAACCATACATTGTATTATTCTTCTTCTGTGAAATGTCTAGGAAATGAATCTCTATGAAAACAAAAAAGTAGATTAGTGGATGGGGCAAGTGGTTTTACAAGAAATATGTGTGAAGAATCTCATTAGAGTGATGAAATGTTTTATACCCACTTGGCTTTCCATCTGTCCCTGGCTACATATCAGGTTTCTTTCCCTTTGCTTTCTGGTTAATGTTGAGGGAACATCAGTGCTGCAACCAAGACCACCAAATTTTCACACTCTAAACCTTCCGCAGACAATGACATTTACTCCCATGTAGCCTATTGTCGTCTTATGACAATATGTGAAATCTTACAAATCCATTTCTATAGTTCAGAGCTAATTCCTGAGCCTCATGTTTCCTTATAGTTAGCTATTTATTAGAAGTAACCACTTGGGTATTTTGCCAGCACCTCAAACCCCTCAAAACCTGTCCCAAATGCAACACTTTGCTCTAATGCTCCCCCTCTCAATTATGCTTCTCTCTTTTTTCATCAGTCAATAGACATATCTTACCCAGCCATTCTTTCATTCAGGATTCTTTTTTTTTTTTTTTTAAGATTTTTTTTTAAATTTATTTATTTGACAGAGCGAGAGACAGCCAGCAAGAGAGGGAACACAAACAGGGGGAGTGGGAGAGGAAGAAGCAGGCTCCCAGCGGAGGAGCCTGATGTGGGGCTCGATCCCAGAACGCTGGGATCACTCCCTGAGCTGAAGGCAGACGCTTAACAACTGAGCCACCCAGGCGCCCCTCGTTCACGATTCTAAGCTCCCAATTTTGATTCTTTAAATAATTGCCTTCACTCTTCACTAATTTCCTCAGTTTCACAAATTTCTACTTTCTTCCTAACCCTTGCACTAGTTTGTCTCCTTATTTTATGCCCCCAAGACATCCTGTTCTTCCCTCTTTGTAAGATGTGTTTTTCTTCAATTATGTTACCCATGTCTATATATTATTCTAACTTTAATCTAATTATAATGCGAATTCAGGATCCACTGTATCCACTTCTCTAGCCTCAGCTCTTAATGTAAGTTTTTAACTTGTAGCCGGATTTCAGTAGGTATACACTGAATGAACTGAACAATAAATTATTAATGGCTTGTTAATCTCCTTATTCCTAAGAGCCTAGAAGGAAATACAATCTAATATGTGCACTAACTTAGTGTTTTTTGAATTTGGTTTTAGGCATATGACCATTTATTCTGCCTTGTGCATATCAACAATAAAATACACAGAGCGAATTGTTAGCTAGTTAACATTACAGCACTGACAGTTTCTGAGAGAACAAGTATGATGATAGATGTCAGTTCATGCCATGTGATGTTAAAAGTGTGTGGTTGGTAAGAAGAAACAATTGGTAATTACGGTAGTTTGAGAAATATGATAATGAAAGCATTGAAGAACACAAAATGGCAACTTAAATAGATCAAGGAAGGTATTCATTGAAAAACATATCTTCTTTCTTATATTTCATACATTTTACAATGAGCTAATAAAATAATGATGAATAAGACAGTCTCACCTTTGATGATTTTGTTGTCTCTATGTATAAAAGACAAGTGAATTGACAATTATATTACTGTGTAATAAGTGTTAAGCTGAGGTATACACACGGTTACAAGAAAAAGTTGTTCAGAGGTTATGATTTCAGAAAGGGAAAAAGCTAGGTACGAGAAGAATAGTCATGAAAGATTTGCAGTAACTCAAAAGTGGGATAATAATGACTTGTAATAGATATTAGCAATTAGAATAGAAATAGTTTTTGGTTTGGATTGAGGAGTAGGGAATACTCTGTCTCAGAGTTAGCAAGATCGCCAGAGGCATCTTGTGCCACATGCCAGGAGAAGAGCCTAGGGAAAGGAAGGAGTAGTCAAAAGAAGCTGATCTTGTGGACACCAAATAAAATGAATTTTCAATTTGTGCACATTAAATGGAAAAAATGTGATTATTTGTAACCCATTTTGAGAATATAGAGATAAAAATTGGGTGCCTGGGTGGCTCAGTTGTTTAAGCATCTACTTCGGCTCAGGTCAGGATCTCAGGGTCCTGGAATCGAGCCCTGCATTGGGAGGGAATCTGTTTCTCCCTCTGGCCCACCCCCTTCTTCTGCTCTCTTTCTTTCTCTCTCTCTCTCTCAAATAAATAAAATCTTTTAAAAAAAGATATAAAAGACTTTTTTTCTTAAAAAAATCTTACTGGCAAATTTGGCACTGGAGAAGAATACGGACATGAGAATGTAACAAGGAGTTGTAGAAGAGATCTTGTCAGTATGAGATGATAAGATGAGGATCAAGTGCATTGAAACTGGAGAATATTGACCAGGAGATATGGAAATAGACTATTATGTAAATTTATAATTTACAAACTAGATAATTTATACAGAAATTAGTAGGCATTGAGAACATTAATTTATTTCTCCTAACAGCACTTTGAGATTTGTGCAAAGATGTTCTAAGTGGAAAAACAAAAAAACTTCAGTATAAGCAAATCATTTCTGTTACCTCAATTAATTCATTGAGCACTGAATAGAAACCTGAGGAGTATTTGAAAGAGAGAGGGAATGAAATCTAAGCCTTAGATCAGTGTTAAGACTTATTGACTAAGAATTACAATGACAGTGTTATATTCATACATATAAGAACAATTGTATCATAGAAGAAAAATTGAATTTTTTGAAGTTGAAATAGACAAACCTTGCAGTAAAAATAAGTAGAACTTTAAATTTTCTTTCCATTAAGTCACTTAACTCTTACCTTCACACTCATTGCCCACATGAGACTATACAAAATATATAAACAGACAAGATGAAACTGTTCCATAAATGATTATATAATTATCTCACATGTTTCTGTTACCAATATGAAACTTCTGCAAAATAAGGACATATATATCAAGCAATTCAATAAATTGTATTTTTTTTAATGCTTCCTTTAAGATATTTTCAAAACAAACTTTTCAAAACAAATGCTAACATTCAGAAATTTAATTGCTATACAGTAACGTGGCTTTAGGTATTTTTGGTCCTTACATTTTTTGAGCATATTAACTTTAATAACTAATAAATTTAATAACTAAATATTAAACCTTATTTATAATCATGATGCAAAAACACAGCTGAGGAACTAAACACATAAATTAAGTTCTGTCATAAGCACCAATATATGCAGCTTTAAATATACAAAGCAAACACAGAATGCTTATGTGACATAAACAAAAAAGTAATGAATCTGGCTGAAGCTAGTGTAAATATTGTACTATTCAGTTTTATTATAATTCAACTAGAATATAGGAAGAATAATTTCCATCCTTCATGGTTGCTTATACTACGTATAGCTACGTACAGTAAGAGAATTTTCTTGCACAGCTTTGTTTTCTAGTTTTTGCTTTTGTTCCTAAGTAAGAATTCAATTATAAATGTTCTTGGCTCTAAAAAAATAAGAATATACCTGAGAAACCAACATTACAAGTTTTTCAAGAATACTTGAACAATCTTATATAAGACCTTTAATTAGCACCTTTTTTTTTTCTAAAATAGATTATAGTCTGGTAAAATTGGAATCTAGCAAAAAACCAAAAATGCTTCTTTTTCTTCCACTGGGTTTTTAGAGAATAGTCTAGCTTATTTTGATGTTTTATAAACATGTAGGTATTATAAATAACTATAACAGTACTACTAAACTGTTAGCTCTTACTTGATCAAGACAATACATTAGTATATTGCACTGCTATCTTTAATGTGATTTATTCATGTATATGTGATATACTTCAAAGGCACATGTATGAATAACAATAGTTTTGATATATAATTTAAGCATTATATTTACAAACATAGGGTGACTAGAAATAAAAGATTCATTCTGAAAGTAAAATGTCAATGAATATGTAGAGTAAGTTTGTTAAAATTATTACTGAATTAACATTTTTGCATTACGATCATGAGATTATTAACATTATGAGAGTAGTAATGAGAATTTATTAACAACAAAAACCATATTAACATTTAGATAAAGAAATATGACTCTCAAAATGTCATAACAATTTAGGATAAAATTTGAACAGATATAAAAAGAGAAAAATTGAAATAAATTATATGTGACATCCTAGAAATCATAGACACCACTAACTACTTCTTTCGAAATAATTTCAAAAAGACAAAAAAAGTTACATCTGATGACTATAGATTTTTATTATAAAAACATAATACAAAAAATATTTTTCAGGATAACAATTTCTTCTAATTTTTCACCCAGGAAACTCCTTTGCAAACCAACAAATCTAAGGCTGAATCTGTTAATAAGGAACAATTCATGGATAGGTTTTATGTCATACATACTGTATAGAAATTTATTGTGGTTCTGAAACCTTAGTGTGGATAAGCATTGCCTGAGTTGTCTATTAAAAATATATATTTTCATTATCTACTCACAGGGATTTTAATGCCTTTTAACATTTAGCCCGAGGAGGGGTCCAGAAATTTATACTTTTAACAGATAAGCAACATGATTCTTAGTTATATGGTTTGGGGACTAAGTCTGGAGAATATAGTTAAAAAGTAGTGATGAAAGGATTTTAAAAAGGGAAATGGCATTTAATAGATCACTCTAATTGTAATGTAAAGGATGGTTGTGAGAACAAAATTTTAGGAGAGAAACTAGTTAACAAAATAATGCAAAAATTTAGATAAAACATGATGAATTAGAATATGGTAGTGTACCAGTAATGGAGAGGAAAAATTGATTCCACAGATACTGAGAATGTGTGTGTGTGTGTGTGTGTGTGTGTGTGTGTGTGTGTATCTGTAAATTGCAGTTAGCATACAGTGTAATATTAGTTTCGGGTATACTGTATAGTGATTCAACACTTCCCTACAACACCTGGTGGAGAATTTATATTTGTGAAATATAAACATGGCTTGAATTTAAGAGATGGTAAAATAAAGGGAGGAATTGGTTTAGAATACCTGGTTAGTCCTCTACTTTGTGTGACTGGCTAGTTAGGACACCAAATTAAATAAGGCATATGGCAGATTTATGGTTTTAAATTGTTGGTTAATTATAATTAGGTATATATTCTAATATCTTCATGTGAAATATAGTGGAAATTTAAAGAATGAATTAAAAAGAACATCTAGCAACTCCTAAGCATTTAAGCAAACCATCTGTTAATTGGCAAGTGAAAGAACTTTCTGAAAAGTAGACAACAAAGTACAGAAACCAGCTACATATATAAGAGGTTTTTATTCCATAGGATGGGAAAAATATCAAGGAGATCCAAGGACAGGTGTATACAAAGCTGGGAGAAGAACGCGTACATGGGGCAAACATCAGACTAATGAGTTGGGGGAGGTATTTCCTCATGTCCAGTTATGGAGCTTGATCCCGATGAAGTCCTCTTCTCTCAGCCACAACCTCTGCATCTTCTTCAGGATAGTGATAGATAGATCTTCATGTGGGCCAGTGAGGTATAAGCATGCTCTGGTGTCAAGGAAGTCCAGGGACCACTGAAAACCAGTGTGGTGGTGTTGTTGTTGTTTTAGTTTTAGTTTAGTTTTGTGTGTTTTTTGCTGAAAATACCTCCCTGTGGCCCATCTTATAACTGCCCACTCTTCATGAAATGGAGAACAAACAACAGCATCTTTTTCAATATCCCCTAAGTGACCTGCACAAATAGAGGCAAGAGACTCATCAAACATAAGGCAAGATAAAGACAGAACATATTTAAATCAAAGTAGCATCTTACTTAACAGGAGAGTTATCAGATTCATGAGGACAGACACATCTTAGAGATAAAATGGAGATAAAAGTTTCATTTTGAGTATGTTGTATTTCCTATGAGGGTTGAAAATATGTAAAAGTGTGAATGTCTAAGTGAAAATCGAGTACATAGATGTAAATCTCAAGAACGAAAGCAGGGTTAGACATATTAGTCTTCAACAAATTACATATATTTATTACTGTATAAATATAGTGTATAAATTTTTAAAATGTGGAAAAATAAAGGGATTAATGTATACCAAATATAAGAAGGTCTAGTATTTTTCTCAAATATCTTTAGTACCATCTTAGACCTTGTCTTTTCCATGTTTTTGATTCACACTATTGATTTTCATTTTGCTCAATGCGCAGTTGAGTTATTTGTATGATGAAACATGAGAAAAATTAGTGAATTAGTGAATTAGAATGCCAATTTTGGAGCAACTATTTATAGGCTTGGTTTGATGGTAGTAATCATGATAAGAAAATCTTATTTGTTTAGTGTTTCATAGTTTACAAGATACTTTTACACAGAAAATCTTATTTGATCCTCACAAGTGCCTTTCAATAAGGAGATTTTAACATTTCCATTTTACATTTAATATAACTGAGATTCAAGAACCTCAGTGTATTTCTTGGCCATATAGCTAACAATAACATATCTGATATTAATAATAGAATGTTGCAGAGCTGGGCATTCGACTAGAGTCAGGGGTTAGAGTGAGGGTACTCTGGGTGATAGAAGAAGGATGAAAAGTACTGATATGTGTAAGGACAAGGTTGGCCTGGTCATGGTGAAGAATAAGGAATTTAAACCGAGAGTCACAGTGGACCTGGGTCAAAAAGTGAATCCAACGTCCGGGTGATGAAGCCCAGAGGACCAAGATCCAGGCAAAAATGAAACAGGCAATGCAGAGCGAGGAACCAAGTACAGAACTTCTCTCTGCAGGTGGTTGATAAGTTGCTTATATATAATGGCTTATATATAATGACGTGCGTGCACGCATGCACGTGGGTGGCTGTGAGGAAACATGTCATCTCTGATTTAGAAGATAGTTGATCCCTCACAGGGAATCAGTGCTATTTCCAGGAGTCCTGACCACCATGGAGTAACACAGGGACAGCCAAATGTTCGCGAGTTCCTGCATCACAAGAATCTTGATGTTACATGATTCTAAACTTTTAGAGGGCAGGTAGTACATAGGACCAACCTCCCCTTAGTTGAAGGAAAAGTCTTTACTTTGGGGTATAAAAAAATAGAATAAGAATTTCTTTCTCTGGGTAGGATATGAGGAAGGGGCTTAGATTTTTATGCTCCTGGAATCTGAGCAGATGGCCATAGGTCAGAGAAGTCGGAGTCTCCTAGTCTCTCTAGAGCAATACACAACCTAGATCTTCTGAGGCAATCATCCTTTCATCAAGCTTGCCAGTATTCTTAAGTCAAAAAGCCTGGGCCTTGAAGAAACACAAATATATTCATCAACCTTGTTTCCTATAATTGCTGACACACTAGCAAGAGAAGAGAACTCAGCTATACCAAAGCCTCCAGAGATGGAGATTCCCCTTCCTGCATTGCTTGTCAAGCTTTTCAGCCACACACATTGTCTCTGTGTTTTATTTCATTCTTTTAATATTGTTTTCCCTCTCATTTTATCTTTCCGCCTTATATATTTATTTTTAACTGTATTTCATAATATAGTCATCTTCTGTAACCTGTTGTAGCTGTGATCACCACATTAAAAATATGCCTTTCACCTCCTACTGCTTGAGCCAAACTACTGGCTGTACATTTTTCACACAGTTATGCTGGGAGTAGCATCAGTGGGACCCCTTCTGAAATGCTGTGGTCTGGTTTTCTGATGTGACCCAGGGATAAGGGGGGAGACTGGAGGAGGGATATGAAAAGGGGCCAGTCACCATTACTTTTTAATGCTGTATTTCATCAAAAGAATTTTTTCTTTCCCTTTAAGAAGTGTCTTCAATTACACTAGCTCAGAATATCATAGGCATCTATGTACCTCCAAAATACAATGGCCTGTCAATGAATATGATGAATTAGTCATAAATCCAAGACCACAAAGTCATTAGTATTTAAAAATTGACACAGCGCATCATGTTTTGAAATAAAAGGCTACTATAAAGCATTATTAATAAAAGTACTCTTTTACTTATCAAAGTTGAATGGTAGTTTTAAGAAGTTAGTCTCTACAAAAGCTTTAACAAGATGAATGGACTTACAACACTGTCAGATACAGCTAAGAAAAACTTGAAAATAACTGACACAAAAAGAGGCCCAAGAGACATTTATCCATTCATCCTCACCACCACAGATACTGTCTGACAGCACATCTAGTTTCTCTGATGTTCAGTACAAGAGATTACATATCTGACACCGGATTTTTATAGGTAAATACAAGAGATGGTTGCTATAAAATGGCCTCTTGAGAAGTTTGCAATACCTTGGCATTACTTTCAAGAAGAAACAAGGCCTCAAAAATCTAACTAACTATACTGTATGCATTTTTCCCCTTGCATGTCTCTTACTGTAGAATTTGTGAACGCTAAAATACAGGATGCTTTTTATGCCATTAAAACTGTTTCTGGCTTTTTGTATACAAATGTCCTATGTCTTACATGGGAGTTTTCTCAACTATTGTGGCACCTAGAAGACTCCTACCCAATTTCTCTTTGTCTTAGACAATGGTTTAGGTTTTTTTATTAACATAATTCCCTCAGAAATGATTTCCATTTATCTCGTAGGTTCTTTTTAATAGGGTTTACTTGGCATCTGGCACTCTCCCTTTCATATCACTTTTCGGAATTGAAATTTCTCACAGTATTTCCTTACTATGGTAGACCATACATTACAAGGGCAGTGACCATGTTCATTTGGTTCATTGTTCTATCCCAAAGGGCTAGAAAGTGTCTTGTGTAGTGTACATAGATTCCTAAATCCATGAATTACCATAAATTTAGAAATTTGAATTTATTATTTCAGGGATTGAGTGGTATGAAGCAATTAGAAGGCCAAGGTCTATATAAATGTTTGGGTGACTGAAGGGGTATGGATCTGAGATGTTGAATTTGAGAGTGCAGTGTAGTCAAATCTAAAATATAGACTAATTTATGCAGATCTTGAAACAACACATGGTAGGTAAGAAATACAGAGAAATACATTAGCAATATGTATTATACTTCAATAGCAAAGTGGGAAAAAATAGAAGTTCATTGTAATACTGTAAGAAATAAACTTAGAAAGTAGAAGGAAGCAGATAAAAATGATGAAAGCATAAACTAGAAAATTTTATATAATGGAAAGTACCTACAAAACTACTTTTTCTTGAAATACATAATATAATAAACTTCTGTTGGGAATAATCAAAAACAGAGAGAGAGGGAAAAAAGGCACTCATACACAATATCAGAAGTAAAACAGCAGATATTTAGAAAATCAAAAATCATAATTTTAAACAACTATGTAATCATTTATCAACATGAATACATTTCTCCAATATATAATTCATCAACAGCATTTATTTATCTTATAGAAGTATATGTGACATGATATCATTCGTAAATGTTTAAGATACTTCAAACTAGGGGCACCTGGGTGGCTTAGTCAGTTAAGCGTCTGCCTTTGGCTCAGGTCATGATCCCAGGGTCCTGAGATGGAGCCCCTATCCGGCTCCCTGCTCAGTAGGGAGTCTGCTTCTCTCTCTGCCACTCCTCTGCTCATGTTCCCTCCCTTGCTCTCTCAAATAAATAAAATCTTTAAAAAAATATATTTCAAAATAATGATGTATAATGTATATACCTGCATAAATACATGGAAACCCATAGTATCCATTTATGGAAATGATAAACATTATTTATATCACCCCTGGGAGTTGAGGAAAGATATTATTTTACAAATGCATACTTAATGAGATTCAACTATAGCTTTAATATTTTATTTATTAAAACAAAATGAATTAGATTCGAAGTAAATATGGCTTAGTATTAACAGTTATAAAGATGATTGGTGGGTTTTTGGATGTCATTCATATTATTCTCCATGCAAGTCTGAATTTTTGAAATATATATTGTGAAATCAATTAAAATTCTGCTTCTAAGTAGATGTAGATATGCTTTACCCTATTCCCCCTGATATGTATAACTAAAATCTCTGACCATTGTATATAAAAAGTAAGAAGATAATGAAAGGTAGAGAGAAGTCAGACTGGCTAGGGTCTTCAGGACTCAAAAATCAAGTTTCCTGGGTTTTCTCTTTGCCTCATACATGCTGGATGCTGGTGAAGTCTGTAACCCAGAAATGCCATCAGGCACAACAAAATAATCCCCAGTAAGCCTGATCTCTTGAGACAAAGGAATAGGAAGACAGAACTTTAGGGAAATAACTTCTATTACAGTCAAACACCACCAGCAGTGGATAGCCTAGATGTCCACCCTTGGCAGACTAGAACAAGGTGTCCCAATCCCCTTGCTTAGGAGGCTCTAAAGGGGGGTCCACAGGGAACTGGGACTTCATCTCTACCAGGTGACAACCAGTTCCCCATCTTCTCCTCCCGCGATGTCACTGGAGACCACGTAGGAAGCCTGGACTCCCATCCCAGCCTGCCAGTGTTGAAGCAGCCTTCTCTCTCCCCACTGGAGCAGAGTCAGAGGAGAGCAAAAAGAGAGGCAGGACTTTGTCCATCAGCAGATGGAAGGAGACTGGTACCACTGCAGTGTCACTGAATATTACTCCTTTGTGTGTGGGGGGTATTAATCTAGTGGATTAAAAAAAAAAAAAACATTCCATGTGGGGTTAATGTAGAGCATGAAATCAGCCATACTAGCTGACTTGCTAAAATGTAACACAGAGGCTGCTAAAGGTAGGGAAGGTTTCAGAGAAGGGCGTAGGCCTTTGGAATGCCGAGGCCTACGTGACCACTCTGCCGTTGGAATGCAACAGGGAGTTGCCTTCCCGAAACTAACCTAGGCCAAACAGTCGCCCTGTGCTCTACTAGACGTAGGCATTGTCCCTTAGGTTATGTTTAGCAGAATTTGTTGAACACTCGAATTAGTGTATGGTATCTTTCCCAGAATCAGATCCTCCCAGTTTCAGTAAGACCACTTATCACATGTCTTGTGCTTGAGAAACAGTGATAAGGATTTGTGATTATCCTGAAGGACCAATAAAAGCAGGAGCAAAGAACAAAGGGTCTTTTTGCCTCTGAGTATTGACCCCCTTGCCTTCTCCTCTCTTTCACAGCAAAGTTTGGATTAAACTTTCATCCGTCGGTATAGGGATTGGTGGCCATTCTCAGCAATTCCAGTTTATTTCCTCTGTTGACGTTTTAGCTATAACTTTTTACGTCTTTAGTGATTTCCCTAGGGATTAAAAAGAAAATGTGTCCTTAACCTACCACAGTCACCTTTTACTTATTAAATAAAATGTAAGCACCTTACTGCAGATATATTAATCATCCTTTGTGCTACTGTTTTCTTGTATATTGCACCTATATATTACAAACCACACAATGAAGGGGTATATTAACCTACACGTTGTTTTTTTTTTTTTTCTATACCTAAGTTTCTGTCTGTCTTTTTTTTTTTTAATGATCTTTTTACTGTTATTGGCAGTTCAGCTTAGTGGCTACAAATTTACTCATATTTTATTTATCTACATAAGGCTTTATTTTATCTCCATAGGAAGGGTAATTTTGCCAAATATGGTATTTTGGGTTAAGATTTTGTACTTTTGTTTTATTTTTCAATAGGATTTCATCAAAATTTAAAACTTCTGCCTAACAAAATATCTTGTTAAAAAGATCAAAAAGACCAGCTACATACAAGGACGAATATTTGCAGACTGCAATTCCACAAAGGAATTTTTTATAAGAATACGTAAAAACCCAAAACTCAACAGTTGAACAATTAGGAAATGGACAGAATACATGAACAGATATTTCACTGAAGAGGATTATATTAGGGTTCTCCAGAGAAACAGAAGCAATACGCTGTCTATACATATGTAAGGAGAGAGCATTATTTTAAGGAGTTGTCTCATGTGAATACATAATCAATTTGCACAGCAGGCTAGCAAAGGAGGCCCAGGAAAGAACTCATGTTGCACCTCAAATTCTAAAGCATTCGGGAGGCAGAATTCTGTCTCTTTCAGTAGACTTCATTTTTTTAAGGGCATCAACTGAACAGAAGAGGTCTACTCGTATTATAAAGGATAACTTGCTTTTTCAAAGTTAACTAATTTAAATGTTAATCTCATCTAAAAAAAAATACCTTCACAGCTACACCTGGACTGGTGTTTGATCAAATATCTGGGTACCATATAGCCTAACCAAGTTGATACGTAAAATTAACAATCACAAGTGTATACATGTGGCAAGTAAGAACTTGAAAGATGTTCAGTATTAGCCATTAGAGAAATGCAAATTAAAAGCACAATAAAATATAACCGTGCACCTTTCTTATCAGAATATCTATGAGTAAAAATTGAAGTGACACAAAATGCTGGCCAGGATGCAGAGAAATTGGATCATTTTTGCCTTGCGCATGGCGATGTAAAATGGTGCAGCCACAATGGAAAACAGTTTGACAGTTTCTTAAAAACTGAACCTGTAACTGCCTTGGGATCTGGCCATTGCACATTTATCCCAGATAAATGAAAACTTATATTCTCACAAAAATATACCATAAATATTTATAGCACATTTATTTGTAATCACCAAATCTGGAATTAATTCAAATGTCCTTCAACAAATGAATGGCTAAACAAACTGTGGTAAATACATACCTTGGGATACTGCTTAGCAATTTGATACATACAAAACTTCTGATAAATCTCCAGAGAATTATCCTGAGTTTAAAAATAAATTTAAAAATAGTAATTCTAAATAGCTACATGGTGTATTATTCCATTTATATATAATGTTCTTGAAATGATAAAATTATAGAATGGGGAAGAGATCACAGGTTGCCAGGGCTTAAGGATAGAATGGGGAAAGAAATTATAGGTTGCCAGGGCTTAAGGAGGGATTAGGGGCAGGAGGGAAGTGAGATGTGTGTGTATGACTATAAAAGAGAAGCCCGAGAATCCCGTCCTGATGGAAGTGTCCCCTGCATTGTCTGCAGTACTATCCATGTCCTGCTTGTGATATCGTATTACACTTTTGCACGATGTTAACTTTGGGGGAAACTATGTAAATGGTAGGGATATCACTATTATTTCTTTTTTTTTTTTTAAAGATTTTATTTATTTATTCAACAGAGATAGAGACAGCCAGCGAGAGAAGGAACACAAGCAGGGGGAGTGGGAGAGGAAGAAGCAGGCTCATAGCGGAGGAGCCTGATGCGAGGCTCGATCCCATAACGCCAGGATCACGCCCTGAACCGAAGGCAGATGCTTAACCACTGTGCCACCCAGGTGCCCCTCTATTATTTCTTACAACTGCTTGTGAATCTACAATTATTTCAAAATAAAATGCTTAATTAAAAAATCAGTTAAGGACTTTAATGATAGTCTGCCTTTATAGAAAATAAAATTAATTACAAAAGCAATTTGTGAGACAGGTCCAGGCATATTGATACAGAAACCATGTTGTCAAACCTAGCAACAAATCATTTGTTTAGAAAAAAAACCTCATCTATATATAGCATTACAGTTTTCATTAAAAAGTAATATTATAATATTTTGAAAAGGAGCTAAAAAGCTACACACACAATCGTGGATAGTGGTAACCTTAGGAAGGAGAGATTTTTGTGAAGATGTCTGGGTTTATGTGGCTTGGGAATATTTTGTTTTATTTTGTGCAAAACAAATAAGGTCCAGGAAATGTTACACATCTACGCCTGGTTCTTTCAATTTTCTATGTTTTGTGTTGGTTGTTTGGTTGGTTGGTAGGTTTGGTTTTATGTTGTGAATCTGCAGGTTTTTACATGTTAATCTGTTCAGTCTCTGTTTCTGGAGCAGCAAGCTTGGTGATCTGTACCAGGGACCAATGATTTTGATTATTTTCTTGTTTTATTTCTTGGTTCTTAAATTGCGTTCCAATTGAGTATTGATAGGAAGGAGTGTATGTGTTGTACTTTGTTCACATTTCATGATGCAGCCCAGATTTACCAGAGTGCCAAGCAATCCTGAATACACAGACTAAACTAATGATTAAGTGGTACTTTGGTTTCATATTTGACATTTCTCCTTAAATGGTAGAAGCCGTGTATCCCTTTACTTTTAGACAAATTACATTAAGAAATATATCAGTACTGGTAGCAAATTATCATAAAGAGCTTGGCTCCATTTTTGCTATTTTACTCCTAACTGCTTTCAAACCCCATCACTTCCCCTTTCCCTTTCACCCCACGTCTGGCAAAGCCAGTAAGAAAGCTGGAGCACTTTGGGGCACCTGGGTGGCTCAGTTGGTTAAGCGTACAACTGTTGATTTCAGTTCAGGTCATGATCTCAGGGTTGTGAGATTGAACCCCATGTCAGACTCTACCCTGAGTGTGGAGCCTGCTTAAGATTCTCTCGCCCTCTCTAAAAGGAAGGAAGGGAGAGAAAGGGGAGGGGAGTGGATGGGGGAAAGGGAGCTGGAGCATGTTTTGGTGCTGGCAGGAGGTTCAAACCATGAAAATTCCAGGAACCTAACCACAATAACCTCCCAACCATTTGTTCACCTTTGTTCTCCACCCCATTTTCAGAAAAACCCAGGAGGCTGCTTTATTTCCCATTATGTAAGGAATGTACTTTTCCATGGCTTCTTGGTGAGAGAGTCGGGTTATCAGTCTTAAATCCAAACCATTTTTTAGTGGGGTGTGAATCTCATTTCCATGGGGAAACAAGAAGACCCTTGGTACAGAGAGGCAGGGTATTTAGACAATCTCCATCTTGACCAGACTCGGTTTTGCTTTAGGCTTGCTAACTGTCCGTGTTGTCTGCCAATGAGCACGCACTCTGAGCCTCCCCTGCTGCAGATTTAACCAACATGTGTTGAAAGTTTTTATAATTGGCTTTTAGAGTGAAGAGTATGGGATAAGGCCTTCCTTATCCTCCTTAACACTGGTCCTAAGTGTTTTGACATGGACCTATTTGTATGTTGAATTGTGTGTCTAGATTCAAGCATAGGCCTGACTGATGTAATGCTTAATGCGACCATTTTTTATATGTTTCAACCAGGCTTTGCACCTCTCCCCTCTCCATTCCACAAAATGCTCAGGAAAAAGACTGATGCCCGGGGTAGTATCCAAGGTGTTTCCTCATGAGAAAGAGTAGTCACCATGAACAGGCTGAGATTCACACTCTGAAAAGCAGATGATTCACTGGGACCCATTCCTTAAAAGCTAATTCTGTTTCTGCTTCTTCCTAGACCTCTGTAGTCAGAAGGATCCTGATCCTTAGGGCTATAAGGAGAATCATAGACCCATAGCAGAGACCCTTATAAAAAGTGTCCCCTAAAATGCCTTATCCCAACTCCAGTTAAATGACCAGAGTACACCATCACCATATTGCATAAGTATAAAACAGACAAAAACTCTATTTTTTTAAAAGATTTTATATATTTGTTTGTCAGAGAGAGCACAAGCAGGGGGAGTGGCAGGCAGAGGGAGAAGCAGGCTCCCTGCTAAGATATGACCTGAGCCAAAGGCAGAAGCTTAACCAACTGAGCCACACAGGCATCCCAAAAAAATTGGTTTTTATTGAGTGTCTCGGATTATCAGCATAACAAGGACATAATTCAAACCTGACCTAAACTTAGAGTCCTTATATCCAACAAAACAATAACTGCAATGAGAGAGACCTCAAACTCTGACGATACTGATTTGGGAATCTTTGGAAGGAGAAAATTATAACTATAAGAAGGTAGAGAGGACATCCCTCCTCTCCAACATATATCCCATAACCACCAAAAAAAGAAAAAAAAAAAAAGAAAGAGAGAGAGAAAGAGAGAGAAAGGAAGAAAGACACAGAAACAAGGGGAAAAAGGGAAATAAATTTTATTTGGGACGAGGAAGCAAAAAATGCATCATAGGCCTACAATTTTACCTAAGCAGAAACCCAAATTTTGCTAATTAAAAAAACTACATAGTAAAAAGTTTCAGACCACCAGTTGGCTAGTGAGCTCTGAATTAACTTGAGCTAAATGGGTGGTGTGGATTAAGGAAGGCACTTGTGATGAGCACTGGGTATTACATGTAAGTGATGAATTACTAAATTCTTCTGAAACGAATATTACACTATATGTTAACTAACTAGAATTTAAGTAAAAACTTGAAACAAATAAAGAAACATACGGGAATGATAAACAACAACAACACAAAGTAACATCTATTAAGATGTGACAATTAACAAAGCTTGTGGCCTTAATAAATACCGGGTCTTAGGTTGCAGGTATACCGGGAGATCCCACTAAATTTAAACAAGTTACCACTATACTCTTAGAGGAGTTACTATTCATGAAATAGAAGACACCAGGTATGCTTTAATGGTTGAAAATGTCACCTTGCTTAAATTCCACATGATGGTAACAGCTGTTGCCCTAAAATATCCCATAGTAGGCATGGAAGTTCTGGCCTGATGAACAATAAATTTAAATAAAATTAAGCTTATGCACTTAGAATTGGCTTAGCAAAATGGGATCACATGGAACTCCTTCTCATCTAGTAAAAATAACCAATACAATACAATATAGAATAAAACAAGGCCAACAGGAGCCCATTATAGGCATCTTGCTAAAGGAAGGGGCTGTTGTCCCTACTGTCTTTCCCTTAGAGAACCTAATTTGGTCATTATTCAATCCTGACTTAAAAAAATGATTCCTAATAAGGAATTACTACAACCTTAAATTCACAGCACCCTTTATTAAGGTTCCTATATACAATATTATTGAAATGATTGACTCCATCTAATCAGTGACTAGAAAATAGTTTGCTTTTATGGATCTTTCTAATATGTCCTATTCAGTGTTTACTTATCAACAGCCTCTCAGTAACAGTTAGCCTTCACTTTCAAATAGGCACAATATACTGTCACCAGGCTACCCACTCTCAACACTTCCATCATTGCACACATGCTTTATAGGCAAGATCTTAACTACATTCAACATTGTCTAGGAACACAAGTATAATATTACATTGGTGTCATCCTCTTTAGAAAAGAGTCATATGACACATTCATCCATGACATCCAATCATTCATAAATGATCTTATACACACATACATGCACACACACACATGCACACCCACAAAGAGATGGGTCATTGCCCAACACATAGTACAAGGCCCTGCCACCTCAATTAACTTCTGGGCATTATAGACTCAATCAAGGGCTGCTTTCTCTCTGACATTGTTAAGAAACAACAATTGACCATTTCAGCATGCATGATGCTAAAACAAGTCCAATAGTTTTCAGACTTTTAGTTGCTGGATGTAACATATTTCTCATTTACAAATTTTATCCAAGCTAATTTATGCTGTTGCACATCAGTCCATTTTGAATGTCCTTCCAGCAACCAACAAAAGGCTGTAGAATCTATCTGTCCAAATTGTAATACAAACAGATACATCCATTAGGACCCAACAGAGACTCTCTTACTTTAGAAGTTTAGCAGTCGTCTTTCATTCTTCTTAAAAGTCTCTATACACTCACAAAGGCCATAAAGTGCCCAGGGACTTCTGTTTCCAAAAACTGCCCTTCTTGGTCCTATCAGAAAAACTGCTGTCCTCATCTGAAGCTTGTGACTTTCTGCACCCCAATGCCCAATAATGATGTTCGTTGTGAATGCAGTATCATACCAGCTCAGCATGAACACAGAAGCCTCTTTACTAACATGTAAATTATATCTTTGGGATAAATACAAAATTGGGCCATCTGGCATATTCCCTTTGTAGAGAAAAATGGCTTCTCTTTGTCCTCAGTCCCTTGCACTAGACTATGATGCTGGGGGAAGCCACATCTCTTCCAAGACCATTAGCAACTTGAACCAAGTTAGGTTGAGGTGTCAGGAGGATTGATTCCTTCTGAATCAGGTCCATGCCTCTTTCCTAGCTTCTGGGGGATTTGCAGGCAATCCTTGGCATTCCCTGGTTTGTGGCAGCATAACTCAAATATCTGTTTCTATCTTAACATAGCACTCTCCATGTGTGCATCTGCAGTCTGTGTCCAAATTTCCATCTTATAAGGGCACCAGTCATTGGATTATGGCCCACCCTTATGATTACCACATAACTTGACTACATCTGCAATGACCCTATTTCCAAATAAGGTCATCTCTACAGGTATCTGGGTTTATGACTTAAACATATTATTTTGGAGGACTCAGTTCTACCCACCACAATTGCAGACCTTCTTCCAAGTCCCACTTTTCCTATTCTTCTCTTGCTCTATGTCAAGGTAAGATGATAAGAAGATTCATGAGCTCCCTTCCTTGATGTAGGCAGAATGTTCAAACCATACATCCAAAGGACTCTTCGCCCTTATGCAACCACAATAAAACCCAAGCTCCTGGCCCTCTTCATACTATCTCAGCCTTTTTCAAATTTTATTATGTCAGAAATTAGGCTTTCCATATCTGGTTGAAGAGTTTGTAATGTTATATGTCTTGAAATCTCAACCAATTTGGGCTGGGGTTAGTTGATCACACCCTCTTTGGGACCATCATAAGATAAAATTTTTTTGGTATATTAACTCATTTCTCTTTTAGACTGATAAACAGTGTCATTGACTAGGATAAAGAACAAAGTAGTTGCACCCTCTGAAGGATTCAAGATGTTATAAGATTGTGTGTGTCTGTCTGCATGTACACAGTAAAAGTTATAAACTTTATATACTAATAAAGAATGCAAAAAATAGAACTACTTAAATGTATTTACAAAAATCAATCAAGTTTGGCACACTTTATTTTTGTTATTTTTATTGTAGTAAAAATACTTAACATGAGATCTACTCTCTTAAATTTTTTAGTGTACTATATGGTATATTGAAAAATAGACACAATATTGTAAGCAGCAGATCCTAGAACTCATTTGTCCTGCATAACTGAATTTTTATACCCACTAAAGAATATATCTTCATATCCTCCTTACCCCAGACCCTGCCAAAAACCATTCTACTTTCTGTTTCTATGAGTTTGACTACTTTGAATACTTAATATAAGTGGAATAATATAATATTTGTTTTTCTCTGACTGGTACATTTCACTTAACATAATCACTTGGGAAGAGTTCAGTTCATCCAGTTGTCACATATGGTAGAGTTACCTTCTTTCTTCAGTGTGTGTGTGTGTGTGTGTGTGTGTGTGTGTGTGGTGTGTGTATATCAACACCACATTTTTTAAATTCATTCATCATCAATGGATATTTAGGTTGCTTTCATATCTTTGTATTGTGCATAATGCTGCAATGAACATGAACTGCATATAGAGCTTTGAGATACTGATATCTAATTATTTTGTATATAATAACCAGAAATGGAGTTGCTATATCATATGGTAGCTATTTAAAATTTTTGAGGAGCCTTTCATACTGCTTTTCATAGCAGCTGCACCATTTTTATACCATGAGCAGTGCACAAGAGTTGCAAGGTTGCCAACAAGTACCTTTTCATGTTATTTGTCTTATAATGGCCATTCTAACAGGTATGAGGTATCTCTCATTATGGTTTTGATTTCTATTTCCCTGATGTTTCGACTTGTTGAGCATCTTTTCATATACCTTTTGGTCACTTTTTTAATCTTCTTTGGATATATTTCTATTCATTTCTTTTCCCATATTTAATTGGATTATTTGTTGTTTGTTTTTGCTACTGAGTTATAGGAGTTCCTTAAATATTTTAGATATCAGTCCCTTATCAAATACATGGTTTGCAAATATTTTCTTCCTTTCTGTAGAATGCTTTTCACTCTGTTGACTGTTTCCTTTGCTGCTCAGATTTTTTTAGTTTGATAAAGTCCTGCACATCTAATTTTGCTTTTATTTTTTGATCAATAAACAGAATAGAGAGTGCAGGAAATAAACACACACATATATGATTAACTGATCTGCAACAAGGTTGTCAAGAATACACAATGGGAAAAGTATGGCCTTTTCAGCAAGTTGTGTTGAGAAAACTGGATATCCACATGGAAAAGAATGAAACTAGACTATTATCTTACACCATACGCTGATATCAAATTAAGATTGGGATAGGCCGGTGATGGGTATTAAGACGGATTAAATATGTAAACATGAGACTTGAAACTGTAAAACCTTTAGAAGAAAAATCTTCATGACATTGGACTTGGCAATGATTTCTCATCTATGACACCAAGAGAATAAGCAACAAAAGCAAAATTAGACAAGCATCACACATTTTGATTTCAATTAGTTTTTATTGACATTTAGCTTTTCTAGATATATAAAATAATTGAGCATTAACCAAAAATGCCACATAATTGACTAAGTTATATATTATAATGTTCTTTTATGAGTTAAGAGTGATGACATATCTTTTTTTTATAGTCAAAGCTTCTAGAATATTCCATGATGTTCCAGTGATAAGATGATATGGTATGCAGAATTGACCTGTGACTATGTTTACTGACATGGCAAAGGAATTAATGACCTAGAGATGAGGAGATTATTTGGAATTATTCCTGAGCCTAGTGTAATCACAAGTCTCTTTATAAAAAAAGAGACAGGAAAATCAGAGTTAGTCATAGAAATGTGTAAATAAAATAGAAATAGCCTTCAGAATCTAGAAAAGCTAGGAAATAGATTCTCTCCCTATAGCCTTCCAATACCTTGTGTTTTTATGTCATTCAGCTTTAAGTCACTAAGTTTGTGGTACTTTATTACAGCACCAGTAGGAAACTAATACATATAATAAATTAAAAATCATTTTGATAGACTAAGAAAGTTGATTTTCCCATCTTATTGATATCAAACAGGAAAAATAATAAAAGTATTCAAGCACTTGAGTTTTCAGATTTCTCACTTTTATAAAGGATTTTTTTTTTGCTAAATTTATTTTTCATTTGTTTTCTACTATGTTTTTGTCATTGATATTTTAGTCCTAACAGGATTTTATTAAAGCAAATACCTTGTTTTTTTCTTTAGAGCTCTAAAAGAGGTCACTGGATGCTTACAACACACTCAAGTATTCTTTCTACAACCCCCTTTGCAATTACTCTTATTCAACAACTGAATGAGCTATTCTGTTGATTGATGTCTTGCTTTACTAAAAATATGAGAACATATCTTTTTCAAGCATATAGCTCAATATTCATGCAGACAATACTTTTATAATCCTAATTGCGCAGCGGTTTTGTATTTCTAGATTAGGATCCAACACTTCTATATTCATTCTTCAAAAAAGTAAGCTTTTTAAATAGAAAAGTTCGAAATGATAGTGCAAATAAATATTTTATTCTTTATGAGACAAAAACACTTCAATTGTTCTCTCATTCAAATAAATATGTGGGAAGTATGGAGAATGAATGCAAATATAATGGCAACATTTTCTCTTTCAAAATAAACTTGTTTTCAGGCAAAGTCAAAATGTTTATAGCAGCTCCATTTAGTAACAATTTGATGCAATCAACATATGTTACTTAAATTTTCTAATTGTCATTTTTATTAAAAAAAAGCAGAAAGAGGTGGGCAAAAGTAATTTAATAATATATTTCATTTTGCCTTCTATATCCAAAATATTGTCATTTAGCAATTAATTTATAAGCCATCAATTTATCTTACTTTTTTTTTACAAAGTCTTCAATATCTGATGTGCATTTTATACTTCTAGAACATTTTAATTTGAACCAGCCATATTTCAAGTTCTCAGTAGCTAATAAGTACTGCATTGGATGACAAATGTAGGTAGGAATAGCAATAAAAACAAAGAATAATGAATTAAAATAATTTTATGAATATAACAAAAAATCCAGATGATTTGATTCATATTAGTATTGTTCCACAGATTCATATCAAATCCTCCCAATGTTTTCTTCTTCGGTTTAGTCCATTTTTAGCCTAGAAAGCAATTAGGAAGGTATGTTTCATGCAAGCACTTGACAGGATAACACCGTTCTCATGACTCTGTCATGTTAAGGAACATAGAACACAAGGAACCATAATACAGATTCAGTGTAATAAAAACAGAGATAGATAGAAAGGGAAAAAAAAAGATCAGGTAATTAGAAAACTAGCGTTCTCTAGTAATAAGTAAATAACAGCAAATATTTTGCACAAGTCAATATATTTTTATTCAAATACCATTTATAATACTGATTTGTACTTAATTAAACATTGGGTAATTTTAGAAACAGAGTACGTTGTGTAAAACAAGAGAGAGAGAAAGAGAATCTTGCTATAATGATACTACTTTCTACCACAGACAGGCATGGACCAAAACAACTCTATGCATTAAAAAAAAGTTCAAGATTATTTGAAGAGAACAAAAAACAAAATCTATTCTGCTGCAATATATAAAACTATTCTAGCTGTGACGTTATATTTTATATTCAAAATTATATGCAAATTGACTTCACTGTCTTCACCAAAGATGGCACATCCATGTTACAGATATGAAAATTGCCAGTGAAATTTTAATGATATTGCTATGTTTTTGTTGAAGAACTCCTTTCTAGAAGAAACTCCATTAAGGCAGTTTTTAAATTCTTACTTTGTTGGCATGAATTTTCCGATTTAAAAATAAAATTAAATTTGGTCGATTGATTCTTTTATTCAATTCATGTCATATTTACTTATAACATGTGATTTATTGTGATTTTTATTGGAGCCATTATTGCCACTACGCCCAAATTTGTAGGACAAATTTTTTTCAAAAGAATTGACTCTTGAGTTTTTAAAAAAATGGTATTTGGGTCTCAATATACTGTTACTACATTTTATTTAATGATTTTTCTGAGGGAATGTTTATGGTTTAAATGTTACTGCACCAACGGTGGCAGTTATGAACCTTCAGCTTCTCACAAGAAAAGGATGCAATATAGTAATTACATTAAAATAAGGATATGCATCACAAATACTTTCACAGAGCAAGGAGTTTTATGACATCAAGTATGTCTCCTATCGGCCTTTTAGACCCTTGGACTGACACACTTTATCTCTGGGATCAGAATCTACTCATTCTCAGGGAACACCTGGGAACCAGGAACACCAAAATGGAGCTTATGCCAGGTATTTCTTTATTTTGCAGGCTGTGCCAGTGTATCTTTGCTCTGCAACCACCTCAATAGCAAAGCCCTGTGTAGAAGCGGGAAGGTTAAGTCCCACCCAGCTCAGGTGCAAATTGTTATGTTCATTGTAATTAATAAACAATGCTATCAAGTTGCAACAAACCTCCTCTGAACTCTTCAGAATTATGGTTACAAAGAAACACTGTCACTCAGTATGTTTTATGCCTTGACCAAGAGTTTGTGACATACGGGTTCATTTCTTATTTCATTAGAACAAGTCAGGCTAATTGTGGGTCTGTTGAAATTAATCCTCAAAGCAGAGTTACCAATAAAATATAATAATTCTGTCCATCTGAAAAAAAATGACCAATTTATCAAAGTGCAGATTTTTAATTAATTTTTGTTCATTAAGAGCATAATAATTTTTTTTTTGCTTTTACTTATGTATTGGAGCAAGAAGAAAAGAACACAAGTAAACAAGTGTGCATGTTTGGGTAGCTAGATAGATCTAAATGTTGGTGTCAAACACTTTTATTTAGAATGAATGTCATTTAGAGTTTTTTTTCCCCATAGTTAATGTTTGTAATAACCTAGTAACCTCTAATTCCTACTTCTCTCATAGTATAAATCCTGCCACTCACTATTAATCATATTATAAGCAGATACTGGAATTTCGTGGACGCCTAAAGTGGAGGAGTTACATAGACATCTTAGAATGCCATGTTAAGAAGAAATACTTTAGGGGTGTCTGGGTGGCTCAGTCAGTTAAGCAACTAAGGACTCTTGATTTCAACTCAGGTCATGACCTCAGGGTCCAAGGATTAGCCCCCTGTGGTCTCCCCGCTCAGTCAGGGGTCTGCTTTTCCCTTTCCCTCTCTGCCCTTTCCCCTGTTCCCGGTCTCAATCACTCTTTCACTCTCACAAATCAATTAATCAATCAATCTTTAAAAAAAAAAAAAAAAAGAAGAAGAAGAAGAAATACTTTAAAGAATTATGTTACAGGTAGGAGGGTCTGTGTTGTGTGAATGGAAGTCTTGGTCCTTGGATTCCACAAGAAGATATACTGGGGATTCGCAGTGGAATAAAGACAACCAGAAGGAAAGGAGCAAGCACAAAGCAGTTTGTTAAAGCAGAAGTTCGCTATCAAGGTGGGAGAGCCCTATAGTTCCAGGTGGTAGAATAGGCCCTACCTTGTTTTGGGTTTGGATATTTGTTGCTTTTCTCTGGGTTGGGAGTAGCTGTGATGAGCAGTGGGGTGGTCTCTAAAGGAGGCAGCTTCCAACCATTTGGGGAACTCCTCCTACAAGTTGGCAGGGGCAGATTTTAACCCTAGAAGGTCTGTACCCTAAAGGTCAAGGCAGGCTATCTCCATTGGGTAGGGCTGTACCCCAAATGCAAAAGCATTATAATGAGTCTAGGGGTTACCTTGGGGCAGGTGGAAGAGGAAAATGCATGCTCTGCACCTCCAGCCCTTGGTCTGTCAGCCTCAAGGTCAGGATATTGAGCCCCGGGGTTCTAATGTGTAGCTTATTTAACACTGTCCTTGCCTCCTGCTCATGTCTCTATCATTCTCCTTCCAGGACTTGGGACCCTGTCTCCTGGCATTCCTTTCACTGCTCATGTCTAGCTTGTACCTAAGAGTTATGCCATTAATATAATACATTTGGGGGGGGGATAGATACAAAAATTGTATTGTCCTCAAAAAATAATTGCTGTACAAAGCAATGATATATTTATAAATAATAAATTAAATATAAATACTGAATTTATAAATAATTACACTTGATAAATATACATTGTGATATAAAAGAGCATTTGCTCTTTTTTGAGCTCATAGAGACTACCATACCAGTAAAGGATTGAGCACATATACTATGTTATTAGTAAGGGATTTTGAGATTAGATTATATTTCTCTTCAGAAAGAATTCTTACAAATACTATTACTGTTTCACAAACTAAGGAAAATGCTAAATTTTTCAAGAAACCATGTAGCTATTTTAATTGTTGAAGGCTCCCTAATCGTTAATTCCCAAACTAAAGTAAATCCAGGGAAAATTTATTAGCGTTTCTATTCCTTAAAGAAGTCTGTAAGTTTTAAGAACTATGACATGAAATTTAAAATTGTATATATATATATATTATATATATTTCCACAGGGGTTTATTGTTATTCAATTTAGAAATAACTCTTGGACAGTGAGGAACTGGTTCCTGTGTTTAGTATGTAAAATTTGAAAGGCGGGAAAGGAGATTTGTATTAAATTTTTTACACTTTGGAAAGTTCGCTCTCTGGAGATTTTGGTAACAGAATTTATCAAATCTTTTATATTGAAGAGTAAGAAGAAAATAAATTCTTCTCTTTCAAAAAGTACAGGATTTAAAAAAAAAACTTTCTTGATTTGCACTTAGGCACTTGGGTGAAGAAAAACTAGGCATCTTCTAGAATAAATTTGGTTTAAAATTCCTTCCCCAGTAATTTTGAAGCCATGAGGTGCTCATGAACAGTATCTCTGAGGAACACTGGGAATAGGAAAGGAAAAAAATCACTGATGTGGAGTAAGTAGCATATGAAAGCTAGGAACTTTCTGGTGTAAATCCCACTAGCCTATGCCGGAGCCTCACATGTGCATTAATATGAGGGTGTGTGTGTAAGTCCCACAAATATATGGAGTAAATGGGATTGAGACAACTTGAATAAATACCCTGATGAGACTACTATACTGCTAAACCATCTTTTGTCCAGAAAAACAATGAAGTACAAAAGCACTTAAGTTTTTCCTTCAATCTATGAGTTTGTTTAATTTTTAGTAGGTACAAAAATGAAAATTAAACATTGAAGAAGAAAAACAAAGTTGACTGTTGGAATGTATTAAAAGATAGAAATAAGTGTCACTCTAGTTTTTTCAATAATTTGTGACAATTTGGTACACACATTAAATACTTATCAAAAATACCTTTAAAAGTCTATCTTATTTTAATAATACTGTATATAATTATATCTAAATGGGTGAGCAAATATACATGTATATATGCATATAAAATTGTTATCGTTTTGCTTCTCTTTATTTTTTTAAAGATTTTATTTATTTGTTTGTCAGAGAGAGAGAGCACAAGCAGGGGGAGTAGCAGACAGAGGGAGAAGCAGGCTCCCCGCTGAGCAAGGACCCTGATGTGGGACGTGATCCCAGGACCGTGTGAACATAACCTGAGCCAAAGGCAGATGCTTAACTGACTGAGCCACCCAGGCACCCAGTTTTGTTTCTTTAATAATAATTGTAAAAAATGTGAAAAATAAACATATACAAACATAAAGTAGAAATTTACAGGCCTTACAGAAAGAAATTTTAGCATTATTTTGGTATTCAAGAAAACACATGCTTTTATTGTAAACCCATATTATTCTCTTGTCTATAATGCAAATTGCAAGGCTTTCGTTAACCTTGTAATTATTAAACTTAAATCCATACCCGTGTTGCTAAATAGGAAATTGAAGATCAGCTAACAAGCGATGATCTGCCTTAAGTTAATTATCCAGTTTAAAATTTTCTACTGTGCATTAATAAAGTCAGGAAGATAGTTTCAACCTATCTGTTATTTTGTTTTTGGAAATCCATGTCAACCCTGGAGATGAAACAATTTAGTATAATCAGCTTTAATTGCACTGTGTCAACCATTTCGCCCCTTGTTTCTCAAAACATTTCTCCTACATTTACTCGCTTTGCTCTGTAATTCGTCTGACATCAATTTTCCCACCCCAAATTTGGAGATATGTTTTTGATGTTGGTATGGTTTCAGTTTCCCAAATAATCTTTGTGCATACTTTGTTACCATTTTTTAGTAGAGTGTAAATAACTAACCTAAATTGCCACAACCAAAATATTTGTTTTGTTTACTGCCTTATATTTTTTTATTTCTTGAGATTTCTTTGTTTTCTCTATTTTATAATAGGTTTTTGTTTTGTTTTGTTTTTTAGATAGTTATGTTTTCTAATGATTTTTAGTTTTGTTTCTTCTGGTAGTTCCTTTTATGCATTCCAAGAAATAATATTTACACAACAGTTTAACTCTTAAAGCCTATTATGAAATTTGATTATTTGTTCATTAGTCTGTTCATTCAAAAACATTTATTGGCATCTAATATTTAATGGTATCTTCCTACACCAATATAAATGTAATAAGTTCAAGTATTAAGGGTTTTGTTTAATTGTGGGGAATTCAAAATATAAATAGATTTTTATAGTATCATGTTAAAATAATAAGAGAGGTTGATTTCGTTGACCAAAACAAAACAAAAACAGAAGCTCTTTCTTTCACCATGCCAATGGAAAATACAAATACTGTCTGAAATACAAAATTGAACATAGCTGCCACAATATCCAAATATCAGATGTACCTTTTAGGAACTTAAGTGATAAGGAATTAATGGTTAATTTCTAATTAATAGATAAATGTTCACTGTAATGATTAATTTCTTACATTCGGATTCTAGTCTTTCAGCATGTCTTTATTGAAGATTCTTAGCTTCGATCTCTCAGGTGTTTTGAGTCACTGTAAAGTCCCAGAGATTAAAGAGAGAGATAATGTTGAAGAGGAGTAATGTCAGGATGGTACATTGCCCTCTTGATGCTGTCCATATCAACTACTGAAAAGAAGTACACTATTCCCAAACTAATCATTTATGAACTAATTTTAATGATTTTTAAATAAATATTTGTTTCACCTTTGCAAGATAATGCTTCATTCCATCCTCAAATACAGCTTCATATAAAAATGGGTTATTTTGGGGCTCCTGGGTGGCACAGTCGATTAAGCAACCTACCCTTTGTTTAGGCTCAGGTTGTGATCTCAAGGTCATGAGATCGAGCTCTGCCTCAGGCTCCACACTCAGTGAGGAGTCTGCTTGAGGTTCTTTCTCCCTCTTCCTCTGCCCCTCCCACTTGTTCTCTGTCACTCTCTCTCTAGAATAAATAAATCCTTAAGAAAGAAAAAGAAAAGAGTTATCCTTCCAGATGTGTTTATTTCTTAGTCATTTATGGTAACATACTGAACTGTGCTAAACACATGCTAATGAATGAATACTAAAGTATAGAGTGAGACTTGAGTAAAATTTAGTATTCTAATCTTCAAAACAGTTTTTTAATAAATGTAGTGTTATACTCATTTTATTTTCTCTCCCTTTTCTATGAGTAGTCACTCTTTAGATCCTTTTAAAATGTTTTCTGGCCACTAAGAAGTATTCACTGTAGCATCCATACTTGCTTACTTTCTTAAGATGTCATCATCTGGGGGCACCTGGGTGGCACAGCAGTTAAGCGTCTGCCTTCGGCTCAGGGGGTGATCCTGGCGTTGTGGGATTGAGCCCCACATCGGGCTCCTCTGCTGAGAGCCTGCTTCTTCCTCTCCCACTCCCCCTGCTTGTGTTCCCTTTCTTGCTGTCTCTATCTCTGTCAAATAAATAAATAAAATCTTTTAAAAAAAAAAGATGTCATCATCTGTGTGTGTCTGCACACATGCATGCATGCATGTGTATGGGCATTGTATCTCTTGTTTGCCATCAAAATTAGGCTTTCTATTTTCATAATTTTATTTTTATGAAAGATATTTAACAAATTAATACTATTTTTTTTTTTATTTGTGGCTGGTGACATTTTGAAGAATGATTTTCTTTTCTGATAAATGACCTTAGTTATATTCAGGTTGTCATTTCATTGATTCAGAGGAGTTATAAATTATGCATTCTGATGGGGTTATTTGGGAAATTGATCCCCTGAAGAATATTCCTGAAATCATTAAAAGTTTTCTACTTGTTCCTATATATGGCTACTTGGATATTTGAATTTGATGCTCATGCAAATATTTGCAAACATAAACATCATTCAAGAAGCCAAAATAGGTTTATAACACTGTGTCTATGAAAGAGAACAATTCCTTTTAATGCATCTTTATTTAGTAAAATATGTATCTATTCCCACTAACCAGGAAAATAATGAGTTTAAGGGGGAATTAAATTAGTAATTATGTTTATACTGATAAACACAATTTTTTTTACTTTCTTAGAATAGTTCCTCACTTTCTGAGATGTTAACTTTATTGAATTTTATTATTTCTTCTTTACTAGCTAATAACTTAAAGCTGTATGTTTCTCATTATATATCATATGTTTTGATACTTACGGACACTAACCTATATATATCTTGTAACGAACATATGGCATCTACCTTTTTAGGCCCACATATTATTTTAAGTTATATTTTTAAATATCCACAACTTCAATTTAACTTTGTTTTTGTAACTGTAGTTGGTTTCTAATCAAATTGTATCATAGTCAGAAAACATAATTTTGGGGATACAAATAATTAGAAACATATTAAGACTTGATTTATGGTGCGTTGAATGACATTTGAGGGATGTGACATCTCTAATCGATATGTTTTGTGTGTAAATATGTTCATTAGAACTGTGGTTTTAAGATACTCCCTATTGTTAAAATCTTTAAGCATACTAATGTTTAAAAACATGACTAATATTTTTAAAACTACACCTTTTTGATTTTTTATGGCCTTATCTATCACTTTCTGAGAAAATACATGATGTCTTCTAATCAGTTTTCCTTTTCTTTCCTTTTTTCTCTATATGTTCTTAAAAAGTTATTATTTACACATTTTAATAATTTTATATGTTCCTGGTTAATTGAAACTTTATTTAGATTATAATAGCCCTTTTACTTATATTTATTAACAAACTTTTAAGCATATTTCCAGTCTGTTTTAGATGTGTATCTTTTAGTTAGTATACAATTTTATTTCACTATTTTTCTTTACTCTTTATCTATGAATGGCATAATTTACCATTTACTCATTTTTTAAATTCCAGTATAATTAACGTACATTGCTATATTACTTCAGGTGTACAATATACTGATTCAACAAGTCTATACATTATTCAGCGCTTATCATAAGTATACTCTTAATCCCCTTCACGTATTTCAGTCATACCCCCACCAACCTCCCCTCTGGTAACCAACAGTTTGTTCTTTGTATTTAAGAGTCTGGTTTTTGTCTCTGTTTTCTTTATTCATTTGTTTTGTTTCTTAAATTCCTCATATGAGTGAAATCATATAGTATTTGACTTTCTCTGACTGACTTATTTCACTTAGCATTATACCATCTAGATCCAACCATGTTGTTGCAAATGGCAACATTTCATTCTTTTTTATGGCTGAATAATACTCCATTGTATATACATACCACATCTTCTTTATCCATCCATCTATCCATGGACACTTGAGTTGCTTCTGTATTTTGTCTATTGTAAGTAATAGGGCAATAAACAGAGGGCTGCATATATCTTTTCAAATTAGTGTTTTCATATTCTTTGGGTAAATATCCAGTAGTAGAATTACTGGATCATATCATTTACATATTTTTGATGATAACTGATATGTTTGCATTTATTTCTCTCAAATTATTATTTTATATTATTTTCTACAATATTAATTAGCTACTTTCTTACCTGTTTTTATTGAGATTTTATTTTTCTCTGTTCACTTTGATATATCATAAATTTTAATATGTTTTGAATTTCTTGTAAAAATTTATGCCCATGAGATGGAATCCAGTTCAAATCTTATGTGAAAGCCAGTTGGAGTTATGAATTCTCAGGTGTCTGTTAAATAGTTTATCCTTTTGCTGGAGATTTAGGTCTTTGGTAATTTGGTTTTTTCCTGGGGTCACTCTACATTGCAGCAATTCTCCATATTGTGAGCTCAAGTGCTTTTATATTGTCCTCTGTGGGCAGTTGGATAAATGGAGAGGTGTCTGAATTTTGGGGATCTTCAGATCCCCTGCTGGTAGCTGTTCACTTTGGATCGCTTGCTTATTTGTCTTCATTCTACTCTTTTGGTCTTATGATTTCTTTTTCTTTCTTGCAAGCTCATTCACCTATTTTAAAGTATATGCATTGCTATATTTTATCAAGAGTATGTGTTTTATATGGAGTACGTTTACAGGGTAAATGGTCTGTGAATTTGGGGGAAAATTTGTCAGCTACATTTTGTAGAGTAAAGAACTATGTTTAATTTAGTGATTAAAAAAATAGCCATTAATATACTTCAGGATTCTGTGTGTCAGTAGTTTGAGCTGAGCTCACCCGGGAAGTTCTGAATAGTTGTTCTGATGTATCAGTTGCTCCTAAGATTAGCAAGAGAGAGCAAGCTCAAATGAACAAGAAATTTTCAAGCTGTTGCCTCCTTCATATTAACTGTTACCCCATCTGTCAAAGCAAGTCATATGGTCAAATGAACATTCAACGGTTAATTAAAACCACTCCACCCCTTTTATGAGGAATTTCAGTGTAGCATTGTAAAGGTACCAGAAAACAGAGAGAGGGAGGATTTGTAGCTATATTTGCAATATACCACAAAAAGAGAATTTCCTTATTATTAAGTATAATTTTCCTCTTTATGTGACATTTTCACTCCTTTTAATCATTAAAACAGTATTAGTCACATAATGATCTTGAAAAATTAATATAAGCTTCTGAAGCTAGTTAAAACTCTATAAAGATAAATGAATAACATTGTCATTGTATTATTTTAATTAAGGAAATGCTTAGAGATACATATTTTTATATAACTTCTAATTTTTTAAAGATTTTATTTATTTCTTTCAGACAGAGAGAGAGCAAGAGAAAGAGAGCACGAGCTGGGGGGGCGCAGACGGAGAAGCAGACTCTCACTGAGCAGGGAGCTCAACGTGGGGCTTAATCCCAGGAACTTGGGATGACGACCTGAACCCAAGGCAGACATTTAACCAACTGAGCCACCCAGGCACCCCTATATAACTTTTAATTTTAAAATATTTATAAGATTCTGTTCCCAGAGTTTATCACATTACATATACTCCAAAGCATAAAAATATTAATAAATAATAAATATTAATAAATAATTAATAATAATAAATAATAATAAATAAATAAACATGTTCAATAAAGTCTAGTATAAATAAAGAAAATAACAAACACAAAATTGAGCATAAGAGTTACTTACACAAGGAAGAGGGAATAAAAGGTTGTAATTAGGGATAGATCTGAAGAGATTCCAAATTAATGATGGTATTCCTTCTCTTAAACTGAGAAGTGGATACCTAGAAGTCTATTGTTTGTATGGTGATTAAATATAACAATGCAGTATTGAGCAATACTAAGCTATTAATCTTTTTTTTTCAATAAATGTTACTAAGTGAAATGGGTAGCCATGTTTAAAAGTGAGATTCTTGATGAACAAACTGAAGATTGATGGAGGGGAGGTGGGCGAGAGATGGGCTAAATGGCTGATGAGTGAGGGCACTTGTTGTGATGAGCACTGGGTGTTATATGTAAGTGATGAATCACTAAATTCTACTCCTGAAACCAATATTACACTATATGTAAACTAACTAAAATTTAAATAAAAACTTGATACCAAAAAAAAGTGGTATTCTTGACCTCTAATTCTTGACCCAAAGGTCTTTGGGTACGTACATTTTAAAACACATTTTAGTTGGGGCGCCTGGGTGGCACAGTCGTTAAACATCTGCCTTCGGCTCAGGGCGTGATCCCGGAGTCCTGGGATCGAGCCCCACATCAGGCTTCTCTGCTAGGACCCTGCTTCTTCCTCTCCCACTCCCCCTGCTTGTGTTCCCTCTCTTGCTGGCTGTCTCTCTCTCTGTCAAATAAATAAATAAAATCTTTAAAAAAATACATTTTAGTTGATAATTATTCTACTTCTTAAATATTTGACTAATCATTATAAATGCAACTTGTTTTGCTTTAATGTACACGAGTAGTTTTCTTGATAGTCTATTACTAATATATACTCTTTTGGGGGAGTTATTAAATGAGAGTTTGTAGAGTTTGGTGGAAAGGTTTGGTAGAATAGGAAATTGCAAGGGAATTCAACAAACCTAAAAATAAATTTTATAGGAAAAGAACGTGTATCATATAATAGTAATGTTCTTTGCATCTAAAAAAGGGAGAGTTTAGTGGTCAAGGCAGAAAATATATATAGGATGGTTGGTCGCAATAAATACTGATAATTCAGATTGTGGTTTTGTAATTTCTGGAACTAAAGCACTGTATGACTTCAACAATGTTTATGTCATTTTTACTTGATCAGTGACTTCATTCATTTTATCAGACTGTATTAGTTTCTTATTGCTGCTGTTACCAAATAGCTACAAAATTCATGACTTAACACAAACTTATTTTTTTTTTTACAATTTCAGAAGTCAGATGCCTAAAATCAGTTTCACTGAGCTGAAGTCAAGGTGTTAGGATTATTCCTACTGGAATTCCAGAGGGAAAATATGTTTCCTTGCCTTTTCCACCTTCTACAGGCCACATGCAGCCTTTGACTTGTGGCCCCCTCATCTTCACAGTATCTAACTCTAATCTCTGCTTTCATTATCACATCACCATCTCTTTTGGCTTTGACTCCTCTTATGTGCCCTTTATAAAGATTGTAGTGATTATATTGGTCAGCCTGATAATCCAGAATAATTCTAGATAATCCATCTAAAGAACTATAATCACACATAAAAAGTCCTTTTTGCCATATAAGGTAACATTCATAGGACTGGGGACTAGGACATGTGCATATTTGTGGGTACTGGGATAGGAGAAGGAGCATTATTTAGCCTACCACACAAGTAATCAGTCTGCCTATTGTGACCCTGGAAATTGCAAATGAAAAACTAGGAACTATTTTATGTGTGTATGCTGGTTTTTGGTCCAACATTAGTCTTAGTATCAGTAAGTTTCAGCATCTTGATTGCAACAGATTAATGGAATTTCTGCAAATGCCATTAAAGCTTGTGTGTAAACACAGGAATAATTTTGTAAGGACAAATACTATTTTTTAATGTAATTTCCCTTCAGTGGTACTAGCTCATAGGTTATCTGCTCCCTTCTCAAAACTGGCTAGAAATAGCTCACAAGTAATAAACAGAAAATTAAAAAAATACAAAATACAAAAATAATTTAAAAAAGAAAATACACACACACACGATGATAGCAAAGAGAATGAAGGATTTGCCTATAAATGGGTTATAAAATTGGTGTTATTCAGTTTCATTAAAATAGTAATTACAAAAGTAGCATCCATAAACCCATTATTTAAGCATTTAAAGTCATAATTCCATTTGGAAAGCATTTTGGGGACTTAGAGAAAGTGCTGTGGACTGAAGAAGTTGTTAATATCAGTGTCAGTGGAGAAATGTAAGGAAAAAAAGTTACAATCAGCTTTCAAAATTCAATGATTTCACTCACAAATCTACACTAAATTTAACTCCATTTTCAAGGCTTTCTAATTACAGGTCTTAATAGAAAAATCTAACATGTCAGAAAATAAGATTTGGAAGGCAATAAAAGAGAATAACCTAGGAATAAATATAAAATAACTAAATGTTCAGGACCTATGTTTGAATAATTATAAAACCCTACTTCAGGATTTAAAGATACTTAAATAGAGGGAAAGCAATATTGTGTAGGATTAGAAAACTCAGTGTTGTAAAGATTTCATCTGTCTAAATTAACCAATAAATTCAAAAAGACTTTAATGAAATCTATTATGGGATCTTTGAGAATTGAGGAAAATATGGCCACAATTCATCTAGTCAATGAAAAAGTAAGAGATTGGACAAATACTTCAATGTGACAGAGTGACATTTTCTTTCCAGATATTTACACATAATATCCAGCATGCTGTACATTTGAGGAAATAGACTGACAAATCAAAATAAGAAGAAATTCAAACCAGACTCAGGAATACATGGGAATTTAGTACATAATAAAGTATATTTTCAAACCTACAAGGATATAGGTTACCCAATGTCTTTACTGAGAGTAAAAGAAAAGCGATATCCAGCCTTATTCCTTATCCTAAAATACATTCCCTTCTGGATCAAATATTTATATTTTTTTGATTTTTATTTTAATTTCAGTTAGTTAACACACTGTGTTATATTAGTTTCAGATTTACAATATAGATTCAGCAATTCCATCCATCACCTGGTGCTCATCACAAGTGCCTTCCTTAATCTCCATCACCTGTTTAACCCAACCCTCCACCCACCTCCCTTCTGGCAACCATTGGTTTATTCTCTATAGTTAAGGGTTAGTTTCTTGATTTGTTTTTCTCTCTCTCTCTCTCTCTCTTTTTCCCTTTGCTCCTTTGTTTTGTTTCTTAAATTCTACATATGAGTGAAATCACATGGTATTTGTCCTTCTCTGACTGACTTATTTCTCTTAGTATGATATTCTCTAGCTCCATCCATGTCAAATATTTAAATGTAATTAAGCTACAAAATTACAACAGGAGTAAATGTATAGAGAAATTCATTTTTATACATGAAAAAAAGCCAAGACCCAAAGAGAAATAATTTGATTATATTATATAGCTTCTTATACCACATAAATAGAAAAATAAGTTTTAAACCAGAAAAAATGTATTAGAATATACTTCCAACATTTATAACAAATTTCTTATACCTAGAATATGGCTAGATAATATCAAAGTTTCTTAGGTTTGGTAATCATATTTTTTATATTAATAGTAATAGACTAGATTGATCATTTATTTCTCAGTTGATTTGATTTAGCCAATGGAGAATAACTGTATTCAACCTTCATTGCAAACCTCATCATGACAGTAATTAATATATTGGAAATGCATCATTGAGCTAGGCTGTCAAAGAAAAAAATTAATTACCATGAGGCTTTTCATGTATTAATGGGCAGGAGGTTTTGGGAAACATTTTATGACTGATAGAAAGGCATGAGCAGCAAAGTACAGAAAAGTAAATGGGAATTAAGTGTTCTGTAGTTGAACAACATTTGAGCACTCAATAGTATTTATAAAGTAAATGGGAATTAAGTGTTCTGTAGTTGAACAACATTTGAGCACTCAATAGTATTTATTTAATTAAATTCAAATTACTAAGGTTTCCTTGTTTGAAATCTCAAAAAATATTAACTATAGACACGTTGAATTTTAATAATTATAACAAATGTATGTAAAGCAACTATTATGGAAGATGCATAATTTTTAAAAGTTCTGTTCCTGGGACACTGGGTGGCTCAGTCAATTGAGCATCTGCCTTCAGCTCAGGTCATGATCCTGGAGTCCTGGGATTGAGCCCCCATCAGGCTCCTTGCTGAGCAGGGAACCTGATTCTCCCTCTGCCTTCCACTCCCCCTGCTTCTGCTCTCACTAGCTCTCTCTCACTCTCTTTCCGGCCAATAAATTAAAAAAGCCTTAAAAAAAATATGCTCCTAATCTTACCTGATTAAGAGTTCAAAATGTTTTTTTTCTACTACTTTGCAGTAATAATTATAACAATGTCTGTTAGTCATCCATTCTGAGATTACCTCTGGCTTACCAAAAATAAAAGTTTGGTTATTAATTATGACTATAAACAGAAATGCTATTTCTATTAAGTATTTGATCATATAATGAATTTTAATCTAGTTAATTTAAATTGCTTAAAAAGAAATGAACTGTTTTAATTAATTCCAAAGATTTAATTAGTTTAATATAATTATAATCTGAATAAAGACTACCAGATAAAGGTACATAATGTTGAATTTTTCTAGGACACTAGAAGATTCCATTGTTGAACTTTATAGCAGATATCTGCCACCTAGAATTAACTATTCTTCCATCTTCTATCAGCATAGATTATAGTTATTTTTTCTTGTATTTCACATAAATTGAATCACATTTTTTTTTGGTACATGGCTTCCTTTGGTCTTTTCTATGTCTGTGAAATCCATCTATCTGAATGTATATATCAATAAATTTTTAAAATTTCTGTAAAGTATTTCATTGTTTTAATATACTACAATTAATTTATCCTTTCTACTGCTCATGAATATTTTGGTTAGTTCTAGCTTTTATCAATTGTGAATATTTAGTTTGCTTTCTTTGGTCCTGCTTTATTTATTTTTTTTATTTTCGCATATACACACTTTCTGCTGTACACACACACACACACACACACACACACACACACCTAGGAATAGAATTGCTGGGTTGTAGAATAGAAGTGTGTGTTGTTTTGTTAATACTGAAAAACTCTTTCATGCAGCCAAAACTCCAAAGTGATTTTACCATTATTAATGCTCATCGGCAATGTTTAAAGTTCATCCATTGTCAACAAGGCTGAGAATTTTTAGTTTTTTAATTTCTTATTCCTTTAGGTTTCTAGAGATTACTCATTGTGATTTCAATCTGCATATCCAAGATATCTGATGATAAAGAGCAAGTATTATTGTCCTTTTTGTCTATTTGGTTAGACAAAATAGACTTCTTTTGCCAAATGCCTGATGATTTTTGCCATTTTTTTCCCCAATTAGTTTTTTCTTTGATCTTTCTTCATTTATTTATAAAGTTTATTATATATTCTGAGTGAGAATTATATGTCAGAAACATACTCGATACCAAACATCATGAACAGTTTCTCCCCTTTTCTGTGATTTTCCTTGTTTATCTTTTACATGGTGTTTTTGAACAACAAGAAATTCTTCATTTTAATTCAGTTTAGTTAATCAACCAAGCGAAATTTGGTTCTTTGTTGAAGTTTGGTTCTTTGTTGAATCTTGTTAAAGAAAGCTTCACTTACTACAAAGTTGTATAAAATTATGATATGTATTACCAAGGACTCCAAGTCTGTACAAGGTGGTACAGATTTATTTTTCCCTATACCTCCCATTAAGCAAATCTATAAACCCTGAATGTACAATAGCAACTAAAGGAGAAATCTGAAAAGTTAGATAGGAGAATGCACACTGGTTTGAGACACTGGGACCAGAGGAACTACACCACAGTAGAGCATGTTGCTCTCACCCCCATCCTCAAAACAGGAAGACTGCCCAGATCCAGTGTTTTCTGACTCCTGACAGAAGGCAACTTAGATAATGGAAATTATTCCATTTCCATTCATACCCTTTCAGAATCAACCCTGAAAACATTGGGTGAGTGTAGCCTGCCTGATACCTTAACAGGTGGAATCAGTTGGGAACCCCACCAACAATAAGCAGCCAAGGAAAGCACTTGCCTTCCCTTCTGTGTCTGAGACTCTTCTTTTCTATTGAAAGATGCAGAAGCAGGTGTACAGAAGTCAGGAAAGATCCAGCTACAGTGAATGGCCTGGTCTAGGAAGCCTCTTTGTTCCAGCCATTCTGACTCACTCCTCTGATGCTCAAGACAAACCACTAGCACTGCTTGGGGGTGGGTGAGGTGAATACCTGGAAGGAGGTTCTACCACTACCATCCCCCCACTTAGAGACACTCAACTAGAGGAAACCTCTTCTGTCCTCTCAGACAATATCAGCAAGGACCAGTGGGCACTCCGGTGGCACCAGATAAGCTAAGTAGACCAAAATAAACTACCAACGTTCTGAAAATTAAACTGCCATTGCAACCACAGCCCAAAAAGTACACCAAGACTAACATACTAAAGCTGAACAAGGTGAATGCCTGCTAATATAAAATGTTTAAATAGAACTCAAGGTGTCCTAACATAATAACATCAGATGTTTAAGGCAAACAAACAAAAAACCACCTCATCTGTCATAAAAACAAACAAACAAAAACCCCTAACTTGAATAAGAAAAATTGATCATTTGACACCAACATCATGATGAATCAGATGTTGGCATTTTTTGACAAGGATTCTTAAAGCAGAGTCAGGTTTTATAATAGTTTTAGAAAACTAACATACTGTATAAAATATCAGTGAGACATTTCAAATTTCTTGTATATATTTATTTAATTACTTAACTAAAATATGTTGAAATACTTATTTGTTTGCCTAAAACACTACATATTATAAAGTCACATTTTTTATTGTTAAATAACTAAACACAAAAAATTAAACATATGATTTCTGGAATATTTTGGTCTAAAATTTAGCACTGAACAAAAAATCTAAGTGTTGTATTTTATTTTCCGTTTTCACATAAAAAATAAATTTAATGAAAACAAAAGAAAATTTTATGACTATTGATGCCTCTCGTGTAAAAATTTACTAATACATAATAGATTAAATGAATGTTCCTGTGATGCCTACATTATGGAAATGACTTGTTGGGTTTTTTCTTTTGTTTTGTTTTGTCTTTTTCATGAAGCTTAACACATGTCCTTTAGTGCGTGTTCAATGCATAGATGCCATTTTTACTGATTATTTTTGCATTTAATTTCATCTACTTAGGCAAATGTTTGGGTATGCTATCTCATTTTTCTTAACTGCTACACTAATCCTAGTTAATCCTATAAATATAACAGTCTTGGGGCGCCTGGGTAGATCAGTTGTTAAGCATCTGCCTTCGGCTCAGGGCGTGATCCTGGCATTCTGGGATCGAGCCCCATATCAGACTCCTCTGCTGGGAGCCTGCTTCTTTCTCTCCCACTCCCCCTGCTTGTGTTCCCTTTATCACTGGCTGTCTCTCTGTCAAATAAATAAATAAAAAATCTTAAAAAAAAAAGTCTTTTTTCCACAAATCTATTAACATGCTGAGGTGTATCAGTTCAATATGTAGCCTTATAATTTTAACAGCTCCTATTTTCAGACTTCCTTATTCTCATTTATAACATATTGTGTGTATCATATTCAACCTACACATGTGAGGTTGTATGGCAAAGTGGTTAGAAGTGTGGGCTCTTAGATTGAGTCAGTGATAAACAACCTTCCAAACAACAAAACTCCAGGCCCGGGTGGTTTTCCTGGGGAATTCTACAAAACATTCAAAGAAGAAATAATACCATTCTCCTAAAGCTATTTCAAAGAATAGAAACAGAAGAAAAGCTACCAAACTCATCCTATGAGGCCAATATTACCTTGATCCCCAAACCAGGCAAAGACCCCATCAAAAAGGAGAATTACAGACCTATTTCCCTAATGAACATGGACGCCAAAATCCTTAACAAGATCCTGGCTAATAGAATCCAAGAGTACATTAAAAGGATTATCCATCATGACCAAGTGGGATTCATACCTGTGATGCAAGCGTGGTTCAACATTCGCAAATCGATCAGCATGATACATCATATCAACAAGAAAAGACTCAGGAACCATATGATCCTCTCAACTGATGCAGAAAAAACATTTGACAAAATACAGCATCCTTTCCTGATTAAAACCCTTCAGAGTGTAGGGATAGAGGGTACATTCCTCAATCTCGTAAAAATCATCTATGAAAAGCCTACAGAAAATATCATTCTCAATGGGGAAAAGCTGGAAGCCTTTCCCTTAAGATCAGGAACACAACAGGGATGCCCACTCTCACCATTATTATTCAACATAGTACTAGAAGTCCTTGCAACAGCAATCAGACAACAAAAAGGGATAAAAGGTATCCAAATCGGCAAAGAAGAAGTCAAAATGTCTCTCTTCGCAGATGACATGATACTCTATATGGAAAGCAGAAATACCAGGATGAAAATTAAGGAAAATAATATCTCAGAGGGTAGCATGCCAACCTTGAGACGACATAATAAGTTCTAATTTATGTGCTTTGTGAGGCAGCCCAGGCTTAGCTTTGCCCCCTCCCCCTCCCAATCCCCACAAACCTAATATCCAGCCATATTCAGTTCTACAGGAATGCAGAGGGTGCCGTGAATGTCGTGTTGTCTCCCGGCAGCACTGTTTGCAATCGTAACAGCGATGGTTAACTGACTGAAGGCAGCCCTGAGTCCCACTGTTATCTGGCTGAAGGCTCTAGTCTACTCAGGATGCAGCTGAACCTCCATTTGTCCAGTCTCCTTTCCTTCCCTAGTCCACAGGGCCTCATTCACACCTTTACATTTTAGGCATCTTACTGTTATAATTGCTTCCAAGTCTAACTCCTCCCGGACTTCTCCAGAATACAGCCAATTAATCCGCAGCAGGATGCACAACGCTTGACCCGAGTGATCACTTAATCACTGCTTCTTGAATAGTAATTGTAAATGTTTGTAGATTGCGCTACAATTTGTGTCCTATTTTCACCTGCAAAGTCTTACAATGTTATAAGCCTCCTTAGGACAAGAAGGCGAGCCAACAGCAGGGTCCCCCTGCAACAGTGTAGCCTTTTTCCAACCAGACTGGGTGGCTACTGCGGCCATCCCCTTCATGCACCCTCTTGCCCTGGTTTCCCCTGTACCTCTCAATGCTGCGGTGGTACAGAAAGAATTGGGTTTGAGGGCTTCGGGGAGGGGGAATGGGGTAGGCTGGTGATGGGTATTAAGGAGGGCACGTATTGCATGGTGCACTGGGTGTTACACGCAAGTAATAAATCATGGAACTTTAAAAAAATAATTAAAAAAATAAAAACAGGAAAAAAAAAAAGAATTGGGTTTGAAGAGGAAGCTCAGCGAACTTGTAATTGTCAATCACTAGTACTAATAATAGCTAACATAGCCGCCATGGGTCAGGCCACATTCTAGATGTCCTAAATACATTAACTCATTCACTCTCACATCAGTCGTATAAAGGTCATGCCCTTCTACAGTGTATCCATTTTGATGGAGCAGGAAACTCAGGCCACGGAAGGCTAAGAGAGTTGCTGGAGGACACGGGTAGTGAATGGTAGAGCCAGGAATCAGAGCCAAGCTCTCTGGTTTCAGAGCCCACTTCTTAAAACCTCTGTTGCAATGTTTTCCAAATTCCAAGTAGAGACTCTGTAGTGAGTTGCAAAACAGTTTGGGGTCATAACTTGCATTTATAAAGGTAGGAAGTATGAGAATACATTCCACCAAGTAAAGAGAATTGTTTTGCTCCAACATTTGTTTCCAAAACGTAGAGATGTCATAGAGTTTGACCAGTTTGCTTGTAACGACTGGGTACTTCACAGAGGCACCCAGCTCTGGGGTCAGAGAGGATAAATGCAGCCACCTTCGCATATGCCAGATTCTGTGCCCTGGGGACGAGGTCTGCAAGAGACAGCATCTGTTTCTAATTTGCCCACCCAGAGGGAGCATCTTTGTCTAATTTTCACAAAGTCACCATAAAAATGAACAGTGCCTCTGTGCCCACAGTGTATGTGGCAGGTCGCGATGTCAAACGTAGTCCTTCTTATGGGCTGTCTGAGAAACAACTGAGGGCTTCAGAGGGGAGGGGGTGGGGGAATGGGATAGACTGGTGATGGGTAGTAAGGAAGGCACGTATTGCATGGTGCACTGGGTGTTATACACAACTAATGAATCATCGAACTTTACATCAGAAACCAGGGATGTACTGTATGGTGACTAACATAATAAAAAAACAAAACAAAACAAAAAGAAGTGTGGGCTCTTAAAGCTGGCTGGACTCCCTGCTTTTAAATCCCATTGTTATCATGCTTTCCTCACTGTTTTCATGAGGCAACTTTATTAACCCCTTGGTTTTTTACCTATAAAAGAAGGGCAGTAAAATGCCTACCTTGGAGGTAAAGAATTTGACCAGAGTCTAACAAATGGTGGGTGGTCAATACATATTAACAATTGTTATTCAGAATTCGTGGTACACCCATGGCTGTGGTATATCAATCTGGAAGGATAAACAATGATAAACAAACACCGTGCCTCTCTTTGTGGCTAGGTATTTTAAATTCAAAACATCCATATACAAGTTATTATTCTGCCAGCTCATCCTGTAGACTTAAGATTTCTATCATTGATACATATCCATAATTAAACTTTTGGAATTATAACTTGAATTATACTCATTTGAACCATATTTCTATTCAGTTTGCAAGTCTTGATGGTTCACCTTTCCTAATATTCCCATACTTTTCATTCCACTTAAAGAAACTATTAATCATTCCTCCCTAAGCATTTCTATAATATATGCAAATAATATATTCTGATGTCACACACAAAAAGAAAATCATTGTAATTCCCATCATCCAAAAATATCGACTTAATATATCCAAGTAATGCTATATTAGAGTTAATAATAATATATACTTCTTCATTTTGTTTTCAAAAATATATGTAAACTGCTCATAAAATTCAACGTGTCACTTTTTACATACCAATAATAGTGGGGGCTGCTCTATACAATATGGCTATTTAAATGTATATTTAAATTAATTGTAATCAAATAAAATTAAATTTATCTTAGCTTCACTAGCCATATTTTAAGTGTTCAACAGACACATACCACTATATTATAGGGCTACACTGGACTACATATATAGGGAATGTTTTCATCTTTATAAAAAGTTTAATTTCTAAATGTTTGGTCAGATTCAGGTATTCTGAAAATGGTAGGAAAACATCATTTTAAACAAATGAAGGGACCAGCTTTTACATGGACTGAGACATAAAATCAAAATATCTAAGTTTCTAATTTAACTAAAGACATTTAGGGGAACACTCTAATACTATCTCCAAATAAATGTAACATAGTCCTACTAGTTTCAAGTCATCTCAAGATTTTTTTCCCCATACATATGTCATAGAGCAAATAGAAAAACAAACATAAAAATAAACAAAGCATACGTAGACACAGACAATGTATAATAAATCCAAGAAAAGAAATAGATACTAATAACAAACGAAGAGGAGATCAGATAATGGAGATATTTACAGACTTGAAAATCACTGTATTTAGTATATTCAAGAACCAAAAAAGACTATATAGATTTTGTAAATAACTGGGATCTTTACAAGAGAATCAAATAAACATTCTGAGACTAATAAATGTAACAACAATGGAATAACTCAAGGGATGGCATTAAAAATACATTTGACAAGGTGATTGATCATTCCGCAGCTCGTATAACTACCACATCATTACATTGTATACCTGAAAGTAATATAATTTTGTGTCAATTATACCTCAATAAAAAAAGAACATATTGGACAAAGACAAAGGGAGAACTTACAAACTGGAGGAAAAATGAGGGAAAAAAATCATAAAAATAGAACAAAAATCTGAACAAGAGCCTATGCAGAAGAGATCATTCCAAAAAAATCTAAGAGTTGACCTATCAAGTACAAAAAAGGCAAAGGAGGAAAATAAAGTGCCCTCTTCAAATCTCTGAAAGAAAATTGCCACATAGAATACTATAACCAGTGAAAATATCCTTCAAAGTAAAGGTGAAATACGCCATTATGCCATTTTCATAGAAAAATCTGTGAACTCCAATACCAGAAATTTACAATTATTTAAATACTTGAAAATAGAATATATAAACAGCTTCTCAAACCACTGATATAAAGAGACAACCCACCATAAAAATGTATTAAAAAGTTGAAGCAGCACATTACAAATAGGAAATCCAAATGATAATGATACATTCTGATGAGAAAATTGATGCAGAACTGATTCAAATAAGGTGGCGTTGCTAATGGAAGGACAGTGGTTAACATCACAGTGAGATAACTGGTACTGTACATTCCACGGTCAAATTATCCAAGCTTTCAGAGAAATCTATAATCAATTGTTTGATACTCCTAATCAGCCTACTCTCAAAGGTAAACTGACACAATCCCCAACCTTTATATTTTCTTGTTATCATAATTATGAACACTTTCTCTCACTCTAAAGACTTTAAACCAATAATGTAATCAAATTATAAGATGTAGTTTAGCACTTAAATCTTTTAATCTATGAATGTCTCCAGACAGAAAAAGTGGGTAAAATGCTATTGAGAAAATGAAGATCTGGTGGCAGTGTCATTTCTGAATATCTTGAAAAAATTTTAGTAACAGAAGTAACTCTAAAAACCTAGAATTATGAAAGAAACTTTATTTTTTTAAAAAAGTGGGAAAATTTATCAATTCTTAGGGAAATTCAGGAACAATTACTAATAACAAATAAAAAAATCACTGGCCTTGGAATAAAACAAACAAAAACCTTTGGTTAAAAGTGACAACTATTCAAATTGTATATATTTTAGCTTATAAATTGGATGAAGTCTTTGAATGTTTTTAACAAGTTTAGTTTTATAAGTATAGTGAAATTAATGCTTATAAATTATTGTTACAAACACTGCACATTATTCAATCATTAATATTATTTATTAAAATAGATGTGGATATTGAGTGGAATGTCAAAGGCTTATATTTTTGCTAATTCTGAACTTTTACTAATGCTTTGGATGAAGGCATTTATGCATATGTAATCTTTTTTTTTTTGTAACAGAAAATTAGGATAAATAACAATAAGTTATTAGGCTTATAGAATTAGATATAAAAATGTTTCAAAAATACACTGGATAAAATAAAATCTTTAAAATTTAGTGCAGATTAAAAGTCTTAAATATATGTTTTAAAACAAGAGATTACATGAGTAATAAATGAGAGATACAATTAATAATGAAACAGTGGAAAGTGATGTCAGGATATGCTGATGTCAGTTGTTGGAAAGTTTAATGAGTCAATCATTTAATGTAGATTCTAAAATAGCAGACATAATCTTGTTTGCATTAATATAGTGTAAACAACATCAGAGGATATAATCACCTAGCAGCAATCCATGTCGAATAAGACAACCCCAGGAGGATTTTGCTCATTAATTGGATACATGCTACTTACCTTTAAAGCACTGAACTTAACATAGTCCAGAGTTTATAGTAAATACTCCATAAAAATTGTGAGTTTCAGTCCTAAAAGAGCATTCAGAAGTTAACAATGCAAATGGTAAGAGGCAGGAAATCCATGTCACACAGATATCATTCAAAATAACTAAATGTTTAACATGACAAAGTTCAAGACAACATGTGAAAACTAAACGCTGAGCTGCTATTCGTTCCTTCCTTCCACAAATAGTCATTGGTTATTACATTAACCGGAAGCATGGAGATACACACAACCTATTAGAGTAGATTAACCCTATGGTGTTTCAAATTGCAAAGCTAAGAAAATTTAAATTATAAATAAGGTATAACTAAACAACAATGGATTAAGCTGCCTATTGTCTTCTGAATTGTACATTTTTTATGTAAATGTTGAATGACTTTTTGCTGTATAACTTTTGAGAGATATTTGGAATGGAATTTATTAGCCCTGAATATAACCTCTTATTTACATTGTATACTTTGGTAAGATTTTCATTATTGGTCAGGTATAAAGGTGTAATTATGTTTTAATTTCATGGTTTATCCAGCACTCATGTATCTATTATGAACCACATAATTTTTTGCATTATTTGATATGAATTTTGTTTTCCATGATTACTTTGTGATAGGTCTATAACCCTGCTACAGTATATTTTTTCAAGGTTCATTTAAAATAATAATGCCTTAGTCATGTTTCTTAGACCCCAAAGAAAGGAAATAAAAGTCCACTATTGGTTTTATGTCACATATTTCATGTTGCATATATTTTCTACTTTGTAGCCTACATTTATTTTTGCCAGTTAGAATGTAATCTTCTTAAATGCAGATTTTTGTCTGAATTACCTTTGCAATTATTATTTAGGAGAGAGCAAGAGGATTTTAGGAGGCCTTTTTTTGGTGGTGGGGGGGAATGGGTTTGTGGTTGGAGAAGCCAGTGAGATAAGTTTGATTACTTAAAGAGGTAAATCCCAGGAAAAAAAATTTAGCAGGCCAGTAGTCTGGTTCATGCCATAAAAAGAACAACTGTGCCAAGATAGTACAAGTATTCCCATGCTGTAACACCAAGAATTATGGTCTTTCATTTCTGAAACCCTTATTTTTTCTAGCAGTCAATTCAATATGTGGTTATGTCATTTATTCCAATTTTCTTCATATTTTCTGTATGTTTTTATTGTAAAAGTTGGTAATAAATTATTTAGAGCATAACTTCTTTTTTGGTATATCTTTATTATGAATTTGATCTTTTAACATTTAAAAATTATATTATATACATTGTTGAATAATTTCTAGCTGCATTTAAATTTCTCTGATAAGATTATTGTTCTTGATAACTGATTTTTGTTAACCTTTGCATGATGTATCTTTTTCATTTCTTCAGTCTTTCTAAATCCCTTTATTTAGATCTCTTTTATATATCTTAACGTCACATTTTATTTTGTTATTAAATCAGATAGTCATTCGTCTTTAAATACTTGAGTTTAGACTAAAACCACATCCATACATAAATATGATAGATACATCTAATATTAATTTTCTATTTTATATTATTATTTTATGAGTTGTACATTCAAGTTCTGTATTTTCTTTAAATGTTTCCCATTGCAGTTTTTTTACTTAATTTTGTGATTTTATTGTAAATTTAAAATTAAGAAGGCTCATATTTTTCTAATATTTACATTTGTAACTATACTTTATGTAAAAGTAGTCTCCATAAATTCAGACATTATCCTCACTTCTTTATTATGAACACAAATAAAATTTATAAATTTCCTGTCTCTTGACTTATCCCTTTTATTTTATTTGATGATATGATTAGTCTTAGTTTTAACCTTCATGTCTTAGATATAGTCAAAACTCTTTTTGATTCTTCATTTTTTCATAAACTATTCATTGAAATGCAACATATATGCTGAAAAGTGCACAACACATAAATATGCACCAAGTGTGCACATCTGTGTAAATACCATACACAATTGCTGTATCTCCAAGTCTGTTTTAAATGTAATATTTTGAAATGATCATTGTTAAGACTATAGTGAAGTGGTGTTAAAAGAAGCAGTGTGAAATATGCAATTGAAATCAAGATTTTTTGGGGCACCTGGGTGGCTCAGTCGTTAAGCGTCTGTCTGCCTTTGGCTCAGGGCATGATCCCAGGGTCCTGGGATTGAGCCCCGCATCGGGCTCCCTCTTCCTTTGGGAGCCTGCTTCTCCCTCTCCCACTCCCTCTGATTGTATTCCCTCTCTCACTGGCTGTCTCTCTCTCTGTCAAATAAATAGTTAAAATCTTAAAAAAAAAAAAGTAAACATTCTTTTTAGATTAAGTTTTCTCTAAACCAATGATGCAGGCTTCCCCTACTCTGCTCCTAGGCTTGCTTCTCCAGATAGTAGAACTTGGTTATGCCTGTGGATGTTTGAGGGGACATGGTATCAATGATAATTATTTAAGATAAAATACCACTGAATATGCTTCTGTAATAGTCAAGAAAATCAAGGAGAATATATATAACTGATAACTTTGGAAAATTGATCAATGCTGTATGTTCACAATATGATTAAGAGAAAATTAAGCCCTTCTAATACCATATAGTTTGATATTATAGTCAGTAATTGTTTTAAAATATTAATTTCATTCCATTAATAAATTATTTTGAATTAAGCTTGTATATTTTAATAATTTAATAAGTATTAAATAGTCTAGAATAATTTATAAAAGTATGCACCATGAGTTGGTGACCTCAGAGCTCTCTTTAGAAACTGGCTGTGCTTAAAAATAAAAATGAAAAGCAATCAGAAAAAGCTTTTCACAAAACGCCCACATTAATATCTAACAGAAGAAGAATAGAAATAATGTGTCTATCACCACTTCCATAAATAAGTTAGAAAAGCACATATAATGTAATGCAGTTTTTTCTCTTTATAAAATTAATTCATTAACTTTTCTTGAGATAACTTTGATTGTTTCTTTCATCTTGTTCTCTAATTAATATAACCATTTCACCTAGAATGACCTTAATGAATATTAGTTGCTTTGCATGTGTTCAAAATTTAAATACATGTAGGAAACAGATTTTAAAATACTTGTTGAAATGAATGTGAGAAATATATTGGGATAGGCTTTGGTAGTTAGCATCTTAGAATGACCCTAACAATTATTTGAGTAATTACCTAACTGCTTCTTTCACTCACTAGACTCTAATGCCAATGAAAGCTGTAGACCATCTCCTCAGCAATGATTATGCCTGGCACGGAATAGTATTCAATTATTTTTGTAGGAATTAAAATGTAAGCATTAGAATATCTATTTTAATGAATCAACTTCTGATTATCCATGTCTAAAGGAGGAAGACTGACGATTGAGATTTTTCTCTAAGCCACTCTTTACTATTTGGTCAATTATTTCTGCTTGATTATTCAAGATGGGCTAACTTCCTTCCACTCATTCTATGTATCACTTATAACCACAGCTACTACCACATTAAACTTTGCCTTTGTATGCAGATATATTCTCTTTTTAAAAGATTTTATTTATTTATTTATTTATTTATTCATTTATTTATTTATTTATTATTTATTTATTCCACAGAGAGAGAGAGAGGGAGGGAGAGAGAGAGAGAGGGAGAGAGAAAGAGACTCTGCATTGAACACAGAGCCCAACTCAGGGCTTGATCTCAGGATCCTGAGACGAAACCAAGAGTTAGATGCTTAACCAATTGAGCCACCCAGGTACCTCATGTGCTGATGTATTCTTATAATAACATGAATATTCAAGAATTGACTGGCAGAATAAAGTTAACTAACTGGCTGGCAGCATAAAGTTAACTAATTTATCAAGAATATCAAATAAATGTGCTTAATCCATTATGAAAATTCTTACCTCATTTTTTTGAAGTACATTCTCCCAAGGTCTTTCCAGTATTCATCTGTCTTCATGATAAATTATATCAAAGATGTTTTTTTTTAGCAATCTTCTTTTTCCTCTAATAGGGAACCTGTTTGTTTTTGTAGAATTAAAGTCACTCTATCACAGTAATTTTATCATTTTCCGTTCTATATTATGCTCGACCTCTTTCTAATCAACATTTTATTACATCAGATTTTTTTTATCTTTATCTCTTAGTCAGATATATTTTTATTATAACTGAATCTTACATATTACTGTTTCTACTTTAAGAAGTAAATAGTGCTCATGATATGTCTATAAATAAGACAAATATCCCAATCTCATGAAGCTTACGTGTATATATAGAATTATTGTCAGAAATGTTCTACAAAAAAATATAAAATAGGGTAAAAAAAGTGTGATGATTATTTATTTATGTAATATGATAAGTTCTTTTTAATGATATGAGGAATGATTGTAAACCTAAACAAAATGAGAATGAGAGCCATATGATATTGAAGGAAAGAGTTAGAGATTACCTTTAACATGATAGAAATAGAAATAGTTTAGAGCCAGTGGGTAACAGAATCCTCAAAAATCCTAGAAACCTGCCAAGAGTGTGTTTAATAAGAAAGAAACCAACTCTAGAAAGCAGGAGGTGGAATGCCTCCTACTTTGACAACTTAGAGGTAGTTTTTGGAATTGACAGTTATTTCTTTGGGAATTTAAATCAATCTTTGCTTGCAGGCTATTTTGTTTTTATTTTAACCATTTATTTGTTTCTTTTATTCACTTACTAATTTATGTTTCCCATTTGTTGATATGTGTATATTTTCTTCACTAGAGCTTAGACAATTAAGCCTGTTGCCTGAGAACACATTCTTATTGGGTTTCCCATTGACTCTTAGGTATCTCTAACTCAAAATGAATTCCAAAGTGTTAAAAAGTGTGGGGCATTTGGAATTTATTGATCCTTAGCTGACTGGATTTCACAATTGCCAATTAGGAATGTGTACATACATCTAGCTGTATTTCAGAATTCTTAAACATTTTTCAAAAGGAGATAAAAGTTGAAAATCATAATTGAGGAAGCAGCCCACATTGTCTGCTGCAAAATGTTCCTTGTTTGCCATTTTGCAGTGTGAAAGGTGATGAAAATGCTTCACATGGACCTGGGTTTGGGATCTGGTTGGTTCATACAAGACCTTGGTAGCTGAAGTTGTAAGTAGTGTCACATACATCTTGTAATCAATGTCTGTAGAGATGTGTGTCTTCTCTACTTATCTACAAAACTTTGCCCCAGTTTCATTGTGAAAATTTTTTCATAACTTGTATAGTTGTGACTGTCTTTTTACTGAAGACTGAATTTTCTCTGATTTTCCTTTTTTTGTTTAATTTTTTTAAAGTCAACTTATGGGGGACACCTGGGTGGCTCAATTGGTTAAGTGACCAACTCTTGATTTCAGCTCAGGTCATGATCTCACAGTTGTGAGATCCAGCCCCATATCAGGCTCTGCACTCAGCATGGATCCTGCTTGAGATTCTCTCTCTCCTGTCCCTCCCCTCGTTGCTCACACGCTTCTCTCTCTCTCTCAAAAAAAAAAAAAAATCAACTTTAAGGAAAAGAGCAGGAATAGATATGTGTGCAATTATTTCAGTTTATCTGGAGATTTTTCTTCATTTTATACCCTACTCTGAAAATATCGATATTAAAGTATCTCGAGTTTTTCATTCCAACATAATTAGCTTTGGCTTAATTCATATATAATGCTAATAATCTGTCTTCACTGTTGACATTGACCGATCATTCAACACATGAAATTATACAACAGACAAATATGGATAAATGAAGAGAACACTTCAAATAATGTCATTTTTTGAGCATATCAAATGTGAGTTTTCCTGTACTGCCAAGAAAATATCATGGTACCTGTCCTCACCTGACTGTGATCAATCTCTGTCTTAGTTACGCAATGATTCATTTTCAATATAAAAACACTACAAAAGAGAAGAAAATTTCACTTTAGGGATCCACTTTGACATTAACCCAGAGAGAGCACCCATATAGTCAATTATGACAGACTTTTGAGGGTTTGGCCTAGACTTCTCAATATCGATAGGCTGAAAATAAGATGCATTAATGTGAAAACATTAAGTTCATTTTTTTACCCTGAAATTGTCCAAATGAAATATTAATGATGTAGCCTTTGGATATAGTATATTTTCTCTTTACTGAAAGTATCATTATCATTTGCTTAAGGTAGATGTAAACAGTAGTGAGAGAGAATTAAAATTAACTTTTAGCACTCAGGTTTGAAATAATCAATCTAGACTAAAACTTATAAGTGCTCTAATAACTTTCACTGTATCTTAAAGTTTAAAAATAGTTTTCTTTTTTTTAGTTCTTTGTCCTCTATAATTTTCTCACATTATTTAAATTATTTAGACAACAAAACATTTAAAAATATTGTATGTGCCATAAATATAAATATGGCCTACTACCTGTGTTCACTGAGCTCATATTACAGAGATACAATAAGATAATCTAAAAATTTCAATACAATCCCATGAGTGTAATATTAGATGTCTTAATAGCGTCTTCAGAATGATTAAGGTAAAATCACATGTTCTTAGTGTAGTATTAGTTATTGTATTCTTAAATAAGCAGTTAGAATTTCAATAAATGTATAATGGCTAATATTTTCATTTTGTTTATGAAGTTACTTTATTTCAACCACTAATTTCTTCCATTCTCTTTCATCCTCATTTAAAGATCCTAAAAAAGATAAACAGAATTGAGCGATAAGCCTGAGTTGAGGCAGTTATTCAAAGAGTGTGCCTTAACTGTCATAGTCCATACAGAAAAGCCAATGCATAAATATTACAATTGCTACTTATTAAAGGACAAGTACAAAAACTCAAGGTTTAAAACTAAATTATGCTACAGGTGATACATTTTGAATATATAGCCAAAGAATGTTGCTGAATTGTTGAACTGTGTCAATCACTTGCCTTGGACTTAGTATTAATACTCACATTCATAGACTTTGCCAGTGAATGAAAAACTCTTTCTGTTCTCTCTTTATAAGAGAAAAGAATATAACTCATATCCCTCCGGGCTGAAAATGAAGTTTTGAATTAAATACCCAGCTTATCAGAATTAATCAAATTAAAATCATGTAAGCTCTTCAATTTAATTTACTTTACATTGTTGTGTGAACAATGTATTTAGAAAATGTAAACCATTAATAAGAAATCTCTACTGTTATGCTTTAATAATATATTTGAACTTCAAAGTATCATATGTTGGTGTTTTTTAACAAATTGAATTAACTTCTTCTGTTTCTTGTCATCACATATATGGTGGGGGAAAAGATGCATATAACAGACGAAACCATAATTTCACTATTCAGAAGTAGCCATTATCTATATATTTGTATATTCTTTCTTCAGTCACTTCAGTTTCATTCTCTACCCTTGCCCACCCTAAAATGAGGACACCACACTGCTTTGCTCAAATAAGCAAATAAGTCCCTGAGAATAAGGGACTTCCTCTTAATGGACTTAAATTCTTAAGGGACTTAAATAACTCCCTGAGAATTTTCTGAAAAGTCAATGGGCTGCTACCTAATATGGTGCTTACAAGCAGGATCCTTGGGACCTTGTGCTGTGGCCTCCTAGTCATGACATTATAGTGATAGTTTTGTGATCATTAGCTCATGTGAACCTTATTAAAATGGCCAAAATCTGAAACACTAACATCAAATGATGGCAAGAATGTGGAGAAACAGGAACTCTCATTCATTGCTGGTGAGAGTACAAAATAGTACACTTGGAAAGACAGCTGGAGGTTTCTTAAAAAACCAAACATACTCTTACAATACAATTCAGTAGTCTTATCCCTTCATAGTTAAACCTGTGCCATAACTGCCCAAACCTGAAGAAACCAAGATGTCCTTCAGGAGGTGAGTGGATAGACAAACTGTGGTACCTGCACACAATGGAGTATTATTCAGTATAAATTGAGTATGAACCCTGATGTATATAATGGACTTTGGATAATTATGATGTGTCAGTGCAGATTTATCCAGTATAATAAATGTACCACTCTGGTGGGGGATGTTGATAATGGGGGAGGCTTTGGATGTATGGGGGCAGGGGATATCTGGGAAATCTTTGTACCTTTTTCTTAATTTTGCTATGAAACTAAAACTGCTCTAAGAAAATAGTCTTAAAAGAAGTTATAAAATTTGTTAATTGATTGTATTATTAATGATATGACTTCTTTTACATATTTATCAGACAGCTATATTTGTATGTGCAGGAAGAATCTATTCATACATTTTCCCATTTTCATAATATCAATATTTTATATTTTTATGATTTTAAGAGATTGTTATAAAAGAATATTAATATTTTACATAGTTATGAAGAGTATATTTTCCTATATGTTTTATTGATTTTATGTCATTCTTAATATATACATAATTTAATGTCTTATAACTGAGCTTTATTTATTTATCATCTTGGCTTTTGTGTTTAGAGAGATTGTATTAGTTATCTATGCTTCCATAACAAATTATCCCAAAATGTGGTGTCTTATTAAAAAAAAACATTATCTGAGGGTTGCTGGAGGGGAAGGAGGTGGGGGGATGGGGTAACTGGGAAATAGACATTAAGGAGGGCACATGATGTAATGAGCCCTGAGTATTATGTAAGACTGATGAATCACTGACCTCTACCTCAGAAAACAATAATACATTATATGTTAATTAATTTAATTTAAATTTTTAAAAATGGAAAAAATAGACAAAACATGGAAACTTTTCTTCTAGGAAGATTAAAAATAAAGAAAACAAACAAACAATAACACCAAGCAAGCATTATCTCACACTTTCTATAGTCAGAGACTTGGATATGGCTCAGCTGGGTCCTTTGGCTCTGAGTCTCACACCTCTGCAATCAGTCACCCAGGACTGCAATCATCTCAAGGCTCAACCTGAAGAAGAGCTTCTTCTAAGATCATTCAAATGACTGTTAGCAGTTGCTCACATGTTGTCGGACTAAGGGTTTCATTTCCTCACTGGCTGAAGCCCTCTCATAGTATAGCGCACAACTTGTCAGCTGATGTCCATGAGAACAAGCAAGTGAGACAACAAGAGTGGCTGACAGATGGCAAGGGAGGCAAAAGTCACAGTATTTTGTAACCTACTGATATCTCAACACTTCTGTTCATTACTCTGCTTAGAAACAATACAAAGCACAGCACACATTCCTGAGAACAGGGTTTTACAAGCATGCATGCTCACACTCGTGTGTGTTGTGCACAGACACGCGCACACACCCAGGAGACAAAAGTCTTTGGGAGGTATTTTAGAACTTGTCTGTCATATAGACCTTTCACAATCTTACAATAATAATTTTGTGTGTATATGTATAACATTCTTTTTTGATTTATGTCTTTCCCTATATTTTAAAATTTGTTGCATGTTCTTGCTAAGATATTTTGGCATAAATAAATTATTAACACTGATGAGAGGAATATTCAACTATGGTTTTGCTTCACTGAAGTCTTTCAGGTGTACTTTGCCCAGGTCCCACAGAGCTGTCTTATTGAAGTTTTGTAACTATTAGGTTGACAATTATTCAAAGTGTGTAAAAGCCTGGAAAGGAGAAATGTTTTTCTGACTATGCATGAATGTGAAAACTAAAATTTAAGGTCATTATTTTAGCTAAGTGAGACTGATTTAAGGTTATAATATCCTTGTTAACACATGTAATATTCTTAAGACTATATGCTATCGCTAACATTTTTATATTTGGATGAAGAATAAAGGGTAAAAGCAATTTTAAATAATGATCCATCTCAGCCATATTTATATTGATGTAAATAGTCTGAATATCCATTTCTAATTACCCCTAGAAAGAAGGCATTGTTTTAACCTGTCACAGTTGGACTATTTTTTTTCCCTTTAATTTTAGAGAATGCATTGTTGTAGAACATGTGTCATTCCTCTGTCTTCATGATTTTTTCATGTCAGCTATTTAGTTTAAGTCCTAGATTCTGGACAGTATTTCCCCTTGCCCCAAAAATGATACTCTATTAAATAATCTCAAAATTATGTTCATTGCGATATTTATTTTAAAAACTACCAAAATGTAAAAAATAAAAATAGAAATTACCAAATTGTTATCCCTAACTATGATACTTGATATATACACGTTTAAACAAAAAAAACAAAAACAACATAGACTCTTATCATAATGGCCTAATTATTGAGTTAACCACTTAAAATAATTCTACTGTTTACCCAATGATAGACAAATGTCATGTAGCATGTAACAAAATACTCTTCTGACCGAAGTATCAATAAAAAACATTTCAAAGATTCAGAAAAGCCAAAAGAAATCATCTCATCAGCATATCAGAATTCTGAAAAGAAGTGTCAAGATATCAGAATTCTGGTAGCATTCTTCCTTTTAGTTTATTTTGGTCATATCAGTAGGCTTGGAATACTCAGGAATCCTGTATCTTTAACTTTCAAATAGCACTCCAAAGGAAATTGATGAACAGATACATAGTGTAACTTATGAAGATTTTCATACATAGTCTTAGGAGATTATTTTTGGTTTATTTGGATTACCAAATATTCCTCAAAAAGAAAGATTTATTGCCTTTATTAAGGATATACTTTTAGACATTTTGTTATTTAGTACTACTTTTGCAGTTTAGTTATTTAGTAATAGTTTTGCAGAGTTAACATTTTGGTGAACTTTTAGGTTAACAGAGAATTTTTCCTTTTAAAGCTAATGTTAAATTCTATGTATTTTATTCTAGGGAAAGCCAAAAGACTTTCACCCAAAAGAAAAGGTGACATTTCCATTTTGTACAGTCTGCTAAAAATGCCACACAAGCTAGAGTTTTAATCCATGTCAGTGAGTTATGCACAAATTGATTTTAAATGTAGCATTTTATTGCTGTAGAAAGAAAAAGAATAGTCTTTCCTTTGAAATAAGATTAAATAGATATGTAACGGGATTTTAGTTACAGAGTTAAGTTTCTACACATATTTGTTGGTTATGCTGTATGAAATTTCCTTTCTGCATTTACTGTCTGCTTAAATATCAGCTATAAACACCCTGAAGGGCAGGTGCTGAAATGGCAGATGGAGACTTTATTCCATCTGTGTAAAAGGTTAGCTCCACATTGCAATGCTTAACATAACCTTAACAATCCATAATTTAAACTCTGTTTCTAGGCCGGTTTCTTCCTGAAATGTGATTTTAGTACAGTATATTCTAGCAAGTTCAACAAATAGTATGGAGTGATCATCTTATTTTTGTAAAATAATTAATCACAAACTGCATAGTTGTCATAATGTCATAAGTTTAGAGTAGATAAAAAATATGTATGTTTAGGTTAAATCCTCACAGTTCATGCAAAAAGTAGTTTCCTATTATTAGTTCTACCTGTATAAAATATATTTATCCTTATAAGTTATTCTAATAACTTACAAATATTGGAAATAAGCATGAAAAATTTATAAAATATTTTATTTATTCCCCAGTTTAGATCAACTTTATTTCAGATGGCAAGATTACAAATTCCAAATGCATATATTCTCATATTATGCAACCTTTACAAACAATTAGATTCTCCATTGATTATTTGGTATCTTCTATTTTAGAGATTTTTCTTGTCAAAATGGAGGCAAATTCATTAGAAATAATATGAAATTTATTCTTGTACTTCTACAGCAATATGCTATTCCACTTACAATAAATTAATGTCTAATTATTGGTGTTCATACCTTTTTGCTTTAGTATGTCCTGCTAAACTGCTTAAATAACATTTACTTGTGATAAACTTCCCTCAGATTTTGACCCAGGCCTATTCTGTCATTTCCCCCATAATGAAAAAAAAATTGTTATGCTTTTCATGATGAAAAAAATTGTTATTATCCTATTTCCTATACTGTTTTCTTGTCTCCTCTTAGTCTTGACTTTTCATACTATATTGTCTTATCCAGCCAACAAAAGCAATCATTCTCAAATTATTTCACCAGATTTACATTCCCCACTCATTAAACAAACCGATCCTCAAAGCAAATACAATAAAATAAAGTGATTTTCAGTGGCTCCATGGGTAGTTGGAAGAACTATTCTCTTATGCCAGAAATTATCCTTTGTACTTCTATTAATTCATCATTTCTTATTTAAAATGTATATTACATGATTCAAAGAATGTTAATTATTACAAATGCTACTACAAATTTAGATTGTGTTGGTGATTGATTATTTTAAGAAGGAAGGATGTGATAATATTATGATATATGTTTTAAGGCAGAAGAAGTATAATCCATACACAAAATTGTTCAGTAATTAAATCAGTTCCATACTTGATATAACCATTCTGTCTTGAAATCAATTTAAATTTCAATTAAGAAAAGAAACAGTTTCCCTTAAAGACAGTAGTTAAGCAGATTAAAACATATTTAATATATTAACTAATATCTTTAGAGATGCAAAAATAAAAACACCTTAAAAAGTGTTAATTTTAAACAACTAAAGATGTTAAATTGCCAACATAAGCAACAACAAGTCCATTAAAATATTTTAAAAATTCTATTAGTACTTTATTATTTGTCATTCAGGCAGAGTCCATTAACTTCTTAGTAATTTCAGAATGGAGTCAAAATAATGGATGCTCTCACTGTTGCCCTGTTTCACTCCTAAGCTATCATTCTAATTTTGTGAACTTCTAAATACTGGCATTATAGCTGAGATCTTAGAGATCTTTGCTAAGGGCAAAGTGAGAATGACTTGAGCATTGTGGCATACTTTGAAGTTAAAGTTTAATTTATTAAATTTTATAATTGGCAAAATGCATATCAATTATCATTAAGACTCTAGTCTACAATGATGTAATATATATATTTTTATTGTTATTGATCAAACACATACAAGAGTCCTAAATAATAAAAAGGCACATCAAACACTCAGTCATTAGTAAACACTATTGGATTTCATTACTATAATGAGGTTCCATTTAAATTCTTGTAGTTCAGAAATCCAGTAATAGCTAAGGATAAATAGAGGCAAATCAGTTTGCAAACAGAAAGTAAGACCCAATAATGTGATCCAGACCTAAGACAATATTATAACCTTGGAAAATCAGAATTGTGTTGCCAGTAGAGTTAGTGTCTCAAAGTCATGCCCCTAATAGGTGCTATCAAAGCAATGGAAATATGAGGGTTTCCCAATGCAGGTAAGTGTGCTATGAACTAATCCTTCATGAGTGGGGCCACTCCCAAATTAGTGGTTGATGTGTCTGGCTGTGTGCTTATGGATTTTTTGGGAGGGAATCTGTCCAGCTCAGTTCAACTCAGGTAGACATTTCTAGGCTCTGTTCACACGTCTTCATGCTTCAGGGCCAAGGATAAATGTGTAACCCCTATGTAAGACATGCTTATCTCATTATAGAAGATAGAAATACAAGAGATTCAGCTAATTCATGCAATTATGTATAGTTTTTGTTTGGATGGTGAAGTCCTCATACATTCATTGACCAAAATAAGTCACAAAAACAAGTCTGACAAGAGGGGGAAAATATATGTTGTATATTTGGAGACAGTGTAAGTCACTTAACAAATGGTGTACCTGTACACTTTTCTTTAGGAGAAGAAATTATATCTGCTAATACTCATCCACCTCAAAATGAGTAATACTGGATACTATTAAAAATATTTAAGCATAAGCTCCTTGCCCTGAGTAATTGTCAAGTAAAAGAAAAAAAATAATTTATTCATCCAAGGGCAATTGCTCTAATTGATAAGAAAAATTTTTTTCTTTATAAATGGAGTTTTAATATAAAATGGAATATTACTTAGCCATCAGAAAGGATGAATACTTGCTATTTACATTGACATGGATGGAACTGGAAGGTATTATGCTGAGCGAAATAAGTCAATCAGAGAAAGACAATCATCATATGGTTTCATTCATATGTGGAATATAAGAAATAGGGCAGAGGACTATAGGGAAGGGAGGGAAAATAGAACAGAAGTCATCAGAGAGGAAGAAAAAACATGACAGACTATTAACTATAGGAAACAAACTGAGGGTTGCTGGAGGGGAGGTGAGTGGGGAGTTGGGGTAATTGGATGATGGGATTAAGGAGGGCACTGGGTGTTATACACAACTGATAATTTATTGAACACTACAGTTGAAACTATTGATGTACTATATGTTGGCTAATTGAATTTAAATAAAAACAATAAATAAAATAAACAGAGTTTTAGAACCACAGCAAAAAACCTAAGTGAAATGTAGATAACTAATATGCCTGATAGAGAATTTAAAGTAATGATCATAAACATACTCACTGAACTAGAGAAATGAGTGGAGGACATCAGTGAGTCCCTTAACAAAGAGATAAAAAAGAACTAATCAGAGATGAAGAACACAATAAATGAAATTTAAAATATACCAGATTGCAATAAGTAGCAGAAGAACAAAATTGCATGGAGTAATGAAAAGTAATCAAGTCGAGCAGGTGAGAGAAAAAAACATGCAAAATGAGAATAGACTTAAGAAACTCAGTAACTCCATCAAGCATAATAATATTTACATTATAGGAATTCCGGAAGAGAGAAAAAAGGGGGAAGAAAATGTATTTGAAGAAATAGCCAAAAACTTCCCTAATCTAGGGAAAGAAACGTATCCAGATCCAGGAGGCAGAGAGATTCCCCCAACAAAATCAACCCAAGGAGATCCACACCAAGACACATATAGTTAAAATGGCAAAAGGTAATGATAAAGAAAGAATTTTTAAAGTAGTAAGAGAAGGCAGTTACATACAGGGGAAACCCCATAAGACTGTCAGTGGATTTTTCAGCAGAAACTTTACAGGCCAAAAGGCAGTGGCATGATATATTCAAAGTGCTGAAAGGAAAAAATCTGTAGCCGAGAATACTCTATCCAGTAAGGCTATCATTCAGAATAGAAGGAGAAATAAAGAGTTTCCCAGACAAAAGTTAAAGGGATTTATGACTACTAAAACAGCCCTAGAAGAAAATTTAAAGGGGACTCTGAATGGAAAGGAAAGACCATAAGTAAGAGTAAGGTAAGTAGTAAGCACAAAAGCAGTAAAAATAAATATATCTGTAAAAATTGGTCAAGGGACTCACAAAATAAAAGGATGTAAAGTATGACACCATATACCTTCAAAATGTGGTGAGGAGAGAAGTAAAGAAATAGATTCAAACTTAAGTGACCATCAACTTAATATAGACTGCTAAATGCAGATAATGGTATTTATAAACCTAACGGTAACCACAAATCAAAAACCAGTAACAGATATGCAGAAGATAAAGAGAAAGGAATCCAAATATATCACTAAAGAGAGCCAACTTATCATGAGAGAAGAGAGCAAGGGAGGAAGGAAACAGAGAAGAACTACAAAAATAACCACAATACAAGTAACAAAATGGCAACAAATACATGCCTATCTACTATTACTTTGAATGTAAATGGACTAAATGCTACAATCAAAAGACATAGGGTGACAGAATGGATTAAAAAAACAAAACCCATCTCTAAATGCTTCCTTCAAGAGACTCATTTCAGGCCTAAAGACACATGCAGATTGAAAGTAAGGGGATAAAGAAACATTTATCAAGCAAATGGGTGTGAAAAGAAAGCCAAGGTAGCAATATTTATATAAATGGAGTTCTAGCTGACAAGAGTAATCCTTTAATGGAGTCTTTGGTTCAGGAAAGGGTCATCAATATATAAAACCAATAAGTACTTCAGGAGGTCTTTCTAATGGAGGGAATATGATATCACCATCTGAACCACAGATCAATCTTAATTAAATATGTAATAACCAGATATTATGTGTCACTGGTAAAATGTAATATTGAACATCTAATATCAGCTGAACATAATCAAGTTTCTAGAGCTTACTTCCATCTACCAAAGGGAGAGTAAGAACCAGTTAATAACAGGACAAGGAAGAAATAAACAGTTGAAGACTTTAAGAACTTTTATAAAATAACCCTGTCTTTATCAATTAGTGAAATATAAAATTGAGAAAATTTTATGAAAATATTATCTATTCTTTTCTTTGTAAAATAGTTTTTGAGCTTTGAAAAAAAGTGTTGTTTTGTTTTTTGCTTTCCTAAAAACCCATGATGGCCTTTCCTTTAGGATGAGAAGAAAAATATTTACATATCCTAAATAGCTCATACTCATTTTTTTTCTATTTATACCAATGTTTATTATATTTTCTATAACCCAATATATTTGTAAAATATTGTTTCCCTTTGTAAAAAGCTATGTATACTATCTTCTATTAAGAAATTTGTGTTTAAATATTTAGGAATCGTATCATGTATTAATGACTCTCAGTAGTTTGCAAACTGTGGATATAGAAGTTCTCTCTCTCCCTTACCTACTTTCCTTCTCTCTGTTCTCCTCTCTTTCCCCTCCCCTACTTCATATCCCCCTCTTCCCATTCTTTTCCTCCTACTTTCTTTTCTTCTTCATTCCTGGACTTCTCAAAATGTATCCACCAAATTCACATTTGCAACCAGCCAGTTGTCTAGAATAGCAAATATTTGTTATAATCTGTTCACACAGTTTGAACAACAGTCCTGCAGAAACAAACTTCAAACCCATGTAAAACAGTCATAATTAACATTAAAGCGCTAAACTGCATGTTGAAAAGGAAAAAAAATTTATTAGTCTTTGAAATAAAATACTGCTTCCACTTACTGAAAATATATTTTATAAGATAGGTAACAATTTAATATACACTACTTTTTTGATGAGATATTTAGGGGAACTTCAAATCTATTTTATACTCCAAAGAAACACAAAATAAATTGTTTTGCATTATATATGTTTGGAATTTTGTTACCATCTTCATCTCTTAGCTTCTTTCTGATACTGGAATCTTTGTGAAATTGTTTAATATAATTGAGATATATTTTCCAACATTTTACATATACTTATAATGGAATTTTTATCACAATAGAAGCAGTATATTATATGATAGTGGATAATATTGAAAAATATTAATTATTTAATATAATGGAAAATTTAATTGTTTTAAAATTTTTGCAGAAGTAGAAGAAAAATAAGAAAAGGAAGGATTTGAAAGTCTGAATATGATCTAAATTAATAAATCACTGAAAATGAAAGTTTATATGACTCACTAAATATGAAGAATAAATATTACTGAGCATCATTTATGACCTTACAAGGTAGGTTATTGATATACTTATTTTAAACATGAAAAAAAAATGAGTGTTAGTATGTTAAGTAACATTCTCAAATTCAGATAGATGCTGTGTAGTGAAGGAAGATAACAAAATATTTATTATGATTGTAGAAGCCACACCCTTAAACATTGTATAATGATCAGGGCTAATATCCAAGTAGTACAAACCAGTGAAAATACTGTTTTGTTATTTTTTTTTAACTGGCATCCAGCCAGAGTCTTTACTGAATCTGGTTTGATGGGTTAATACCTATATCATAATAGCTGTTAGAAATTTAAATATTTTACATAACTACAGTTATCCTGGGAGTTCTGGTGTGCCATTTTTCTACTAGAGACAATAATTAGAGTAATAAAAGACAAATTTGACTGGTGCCTTCATTCTTCTAAGTAGGAAACCAGAATTTTTCAATAGTTAATGTGAATATAACATTGAGGTATAACAAATATAAATAAAAGTAAGCAAGAATTGAATACAGAGCTTGATGAGTTTCTCATACTTTACACTTTAGTAGCAGTACAGATCAGGGCATTATGTTTCTAAAACCCAGAAGTACTCATGTTCCGTTTTAGTTGATAATATCATTAGGTTAATGCTGTTCTGTCTTCTATCATTATAGATTAGTTTTGCTAGTTTTTAAATTTCATATAAATGGATTCATGCATCATGTGCCCTTTTTATTGGGCTTATGTCTATGAGATTCATCCATATTGTCCTTGGACCTGTCTTCTGATGGACAGAAGCACTCATTTTTATATACCAGTGATTATAAGTGCTGTACCACGAGATGCGTGAATGTGTGTGTGTGTGTGTGTGTGTGT
>NW_024424452.1:56264037-56306598 GCF_017311325.1 Ursus maritimus
TGTGTGTGTGTGTGTGTGTGTGTGTATGAGTGTGTATTTAGCTTTTATAGCAAACAATTTATATTCTAACAATACATAAATTTTTCATTTGCTCTACATATTTGCCGACATTTTGTTATTGTATGTTTTTTTAAATTTAGCTCTTCTGGTATGTGTGTTATGTTACCACATTGTGGTAAATTAAATTAAATTAAGTTAAGTAGCAGGAATGGGTTTTCTAACACTATATTATATCATATTTTCAATTCTTAGCATAGTTCTCAGTCTTTCACAAGCTGCCCAGATCTCAGAAAATGTCTTATGTTAAAAAGTGTTTTCAGTTCCTTAATTTTTCATGCTGCCAGGCCAATCTTCTGAAGCAGCCAGAAGACTTTCCTGGTTTCTCTCTTCCCAGAAGGATCTTCTTTATGGGTTAAACCCAATACAATGTCCACATGGAACATGCCCAAGGAATCAAAGAGCCAGAGATGGTCATCTCACCTCAGATTGGCTCCCTTCTGGAACTGAAGGTCAATTTTTTCACATCTTTTAATATGTTATTAATGTGACTTTCCAGCCTTACCTAATTCTTGGTATAGTAGTATTGTATTGGGCTATGGCAGTTTACTATATTCTGGTCAGGAGAGAAAGACCTATAGATGTATATGTCTAAACATATGCTTTAAAATTTAGAAATAGCTTAATTTTTCATATTGTCCTGCTACACATTAAGGGTTTGTGTAATTGAATCACTAATCCTTGAATAATAAGCATCAGAATAACTATTTAAAATAGATTGCAACAGTTGAATAGTTAAAATATATTTTCAGTTGAAATTCTGACCTAAAACTCAGGTTTAATTGGCAATCTTCTTTTAGAGTTGTTTGTTTTTGTTTCTCAATACTCGAATTTACTTGGAAAACTAAAGAGTACTAGAAATAGTTTTACCATTCAAAGTCTGTATGTTTATCTCCAAATGAGTAGCAATTCTATGAACATTAAAATCTTATTCCACTATTATAGCCAGGTCCTAATTTCCCAAGTTCACTACTACTGTAGCTGAACCAATCTAATGCTGACCTTCAGAAACAGAAAGACCGTGTCATTTTTTTTAAAGATTTTATTAATTTATTTGACAGAGAGAGCAGGAGAGCACAAGCAGGGGGAGCGGCAGAGGGAGAAGGAGAAGCAGGCTCCCCGCAGAGCAGGGAGCCCAATGCAGAACTCGATCCCAGAACCCCAGGATCATGATCTGAGCTGAAGGCAAACACTTAACCAACTGAGCCACCCAGGTATCCCAAGAATAAAATAAATTATGTATGTTTTTCTTCTCTGTTGTTTTGTTTTGTTTCAAATCTTAACCTAGTTCATTAGTACCCCCAAAGACATAGGTTGTGTTACTACACAAAAGGGAAAGATGCAGGCCATGAACAATGTATGCATGGAATTCATTGTGGAGTAATCCACTCTCTTAATAAACAGGCAAAGAAAAATCATAAAGAAACTATGCCCTGTTCATGTATTTGTCCTGCTGGTTTTGAGGGTGTGGTGAAAATTAAACTAACTCAGTGACTATCCTCTGTGAAGGAAACAGCATTTTCAGTTTCCCATCTGCATTCAAGCCATGGTGGAACAGTGGTATTTTTACCCTATCATCAATTAATACCCATATTCATCTTAAGGGAGAAGACATGAATTATAGGAATGTCCTGCTCTGTGGAGACATTAGAGATCTAGGTGAGGGTGGGCAAGACATTAATCTGTCACCTTGTTTTTGTTCCACAGACAAAATAAATGAGTCCATTTACCTTTTGTTAGAAATCTAGTAATACCAATGATCAGTTTGATAAGTTAGGGTGCTCATACCAAGAAACCTATTTTAGAAAATCTCTCCCTTAATTCCACTAGTTATTTCAGAGGCTAACCGGAAAAGAAAGTTGTCCCTTTTGCACATGAAATTTTATAACACATATCATAAAAACGTAAACACATTTTAAGTATTCCTTAGATATGAATGTGAATTAAGTATTGGCTATTGGAACAATGATCATCAAACCCTCTTAAGACTTTGTCATAAGGCCTGCATGAGGTATTTCTTTTTTATTTGAATGAAAAATACACAAGAAATTTTCCAGCAGGTGATTGAAATGTGCACCCATGAGAGAAATTGCTTATATACAGAAGAAAGTTATGTACACAAAAAATAATATGACTGCATTGTATGATAATGTATAAAGGGAGGGGGGAAACCAGAAAAAAATGATTTGATTATAGTAGCTTCAAAAAAAGAAATTAGGGATGCCTGGGTGGCTCAGCCATTAAGCGTCTGCCCTCAGCTCAGGTAATGACCCCAGGGTCCTTGGATCAAGCCCCGCATCGGGCTCCCTGCTCAGCGGGAAGCCTGCTTCTCCCTCTCACACTCCCCTTGCTTGTGTTCCTCTCTCTCGCTGTCTCTCTCTGTCAAATAAATAAATAAAATCTTTAAAAAAAAAGAAAAAGAAAAAAGAAATTAAATTTATGGGGAAATTTTGCATCCTTTGAAAAGTAAGTGAATACCTTGATTCAGATTACTAAGAAAATTACCATAAAATGTTAGTAGCGTGTTGTTGTACCAGCAAGGTATGTCCTTTGAAGAGTATGTTAGAAGTCTTTCACTAGTTCTACAGTTTTTCAGAAATTGTGTTTTAGTGAAAAGAATAGGAATAGAAATGTGTTTTATAGGGGCTATAATATCATAATGTGAGCTTCTACCTTAAAATTATGATAGCTTGCATTGGCTCTGATACAGTGTCTCAGATCACATCTAATCACTTAGCAAAAGCACATTTTAATGTAAAAGGTTATGAGTACGACATACAAAATAGAGGTCTTTGGGAACTATATCCTGTAGGAATATGAAATGACCACATTACAATGATTATTTCTGTAAAGTTATATGAAGAACATATGCATATCCTCAGTGTAGTACTTTTTTTTTTTGCTTGGAAATAGCATTTAGTATGGCCAAAGGACTTTCAATTTAGCAAGTTTCAAGATATATATAAAGTCAGAACTGAGGCAATTCACCTTCATCAAAATATATTTGATTTTTTTTATTCTTCACAACTGATTTGAAAGTATCTTACCTTGTCATTATGTTTTCCTGTTCATGGATCTTTTAAAAGATAAAACCTTATTATCTTATTAATAGTCATTAAGCTCAGCTTCTTCCTATTCATGGATCTATGTTGTATACGAGAGGCCATAAAAACTTCTGTAGCTTAACAACTATTCTAATAGCTGGCATATACATAAAATTCTTGTTTGAGATTTATATTTTTTCAGGATATTATTGAGTTTAGGTTATTAAGTTTTACCACTCATGTTCTGAATTCAACATCCTACTTCTTCCAGTTTCCTACTAAATTTTTCCCATTTAATCATTTAAATGAATATTATCAGAACTCCCAGGCCATTAACATACATAGACATGTGTGTGTATATATGTATACGCACATATGTGCATGTAAGAAAATACTAAATATCATAAACAGGGGCTCCAAGATGGTTCAGTCAGTTAAACATCTGATTCTTAATTTTGGCTCAGGTCTTGATCTCAGTGTTGTGAGATGGAGCTTTATGTGGGACTTGATGGAGCCTGCTTAGGATTCTCTCTCTTCCCCTTGCCCCACCCTCCCCCTCTCTAAGAAAAATAAGTAAGTAAATATGTATAAACATATGCATAAATATATATATCATATATAATAAGCATAACCTACTACATTGTCACTATTATTTTGAGCCAGCTGTTATCTATTAGATCAATTAAAAATAAGAAAAATAAGTTTTTATTTTACCTTCACTTAATTTTTCTTTGATAGTCCTCCTTTATGTAGATTAAACTTTCTGACCTATATTTTTCTTCTCTCCATGGAACTTCTTTTAACATTTCTTGCAAGGCAGGTCTACCAGCAACAAATTCCCTCAATTTTTGCTTATCTGAGACAATCTGTGTATCTTTCACTTTTGGGTAATTTTGCAGAGTACAGAATTCTAAAGTTGTGGGGTTTTTTTTCTCTCTCTCAACACTTTAAATATTTCACTACACTTAGTCCTTGCTCACATGGTTTTTGTAGAGACATTGGATGTAATTCTTATCTTTGTTCCCCTTTATATGAAGTGTTTTTTTTTTCCTCTGACTTCTTTCAAGATTTGTTTTCTTTATCTTTGATTTTGTATAGTTTGGAAGTAATATGCCTAGGTATGATGCGGTTTTCCCCTCATTTACCCTGCTGTCTTTTTCATCCATATCCAGCTTAGATTCCTTGAGTCACTTTTTAAAATAGCCCTTTCTCAAACCACCAAACTAATTTGTCCTTTAGCCTTTCCTTATGTTTCTTTAGCAAATCATCAAAAACAGATAATCTGTTACATGCTGCTTAGCATTAGCAGTTAGGAATAATCACACAACTAAAATATTAATTTCACACAAAAAAAATCTCCAGACACCAGCACCAATCTAAACTTCAAAACTGCAATCTTACTTTTTCTCATTGACTCACTTTCACTCTACAAAAATCATTTGAATCTATTCCCACTAGCTTCCTAGATTTGACCCTCATCTATAAGTCTTAGCATTTTTCTCCTCAGGAAAATTTTTTTTTTCCAATTATACAATTATGTCCTTTTTTTTTTTCTTTAATGATTTTTTATTATATTATGTTAGTCACTATACAGTACATCCCCGGTTTCTGATGTAAGGCTCCATGATTCATTAGTTGTGTATAACACCCAGTGCACCATGCAATACGTGCCCTCCTTACTACCCATCACCGGTCTATCCCATTCCCCCACCCTACAATTATGTCCTTAACTCCCTATTCCCATGTGTATACCAAGCATCTGTTGTTCTCTCTTGTAAAATTAGGTGCATATAGATAACACTTCTCTTCTAAAAGTCTACCATCTAGGGGTGCCTGGTTGGCTCAGTTGGAGGAGTATTCAACTCTTGATATCAGGGTCATGAGTTTGAGCCCCATGTTGGGAGCAGAGCTTACTTAGAAAAATTAAATCTTTAAAAGATAAATAATAAATAAATAAAAGTCTACCTTTTACAACTTATCTTTCTGCCTTCTCAGGAAAATTACACATTTGCTTACTCTTCCATTTTCCTATACCTTCCAGGTTTCTCCAAATTTTTCTTTGAAGACTAAAGCTAGGATTTGTCTAGCAAATCTATTGGTTTCCCTATCTTGTAAAAATATAATATCTGCAAATAATAAATGTTATGTATTTGATTTCTTTAAGATCAATTGAATTAATTTTCTTGTCATATTACATTGATCAGGGAACCTCATAACTGTGCTGGAACATTATGGTCATGGTGCTGGTGGTGGTGACAGTGACAATCCTGCTATGGTCATTCCTGCAGTAAGCTCTAATTATGTTGAATTTTATTAGTGGTACAGTAGTAACCTAATATAGTGAGCACATTAGCTTTCTGTTTTTCCATTTTGGGAAAACTCATATACGATAAGGCTGTTTGTCTCGAGAAATATGGCAAACTCTGCTATAAGATCATCAGTGCTTGGGGTTTAAGGATGTGCAATGGTTTTGATTCAGAATATATTTCTTTCTATCAAATTTTTATTTATTTTTTGAGAGAGGGAGAGAGAGGGGGAGAGGGAGAAGGAGAGAGAGAATCTTAAGCAGGTTCCACACACAACACAGACCCTGAGACCAGGCTCACTCTCACAACCCTGAGATCATGACCTGAGCTGAAATCAAGAGTCGGATGCTTAACTGACTGAGCCATCCAGGCACCTCTCAAATTCATTTTTAAGTTCACCTTGTACTAATTTTATATTTGGTCATTTTCTGGAAATATGTCCATTTTGTCTCATGCCTTAAGATTTATTGATCCATTTTTAAAATAATAGTTTCTTTAAACTATTCTGTCAGCTTTTTTCTGTATCATTCTACGTTTTAGTTTATTTGTATCTTCTTTATTTTTGTACTATAAATTATATATTAAATCACTTAAAGTCAGATTTTTTCATCTCCACTATTTTCATTTTACTTACTTTTGCACTTATGTTTTAAAGCTGTTATTTTCATTTCTTTGTTCTTTTCTAGATTGTGTTCTTCATCAAGTAATTTGATTTTTCATGTTTACTGGTTGCAGTAAGCAGAGTAATTCCCCCATAGATATCCATGTCCTCACCTAATCCCTAGTAATTCCAGTGAAATGTTACTTTACATGGCAACATGTAAAAGACATAAGTGAAGTTAAAGATTTTGAGGTGGAGAGATTATTCCTGATTACCCAGGTGCCTACAATAATTCCCATGAATCCTTTTAAAAGTGGAAGAGAGTCAGAATAATGGGGTAAAGGGTGTGACTTGAGGAGTTGATGAACTGTTGTGATGGAAAAAAGGGAGCTAAAGCCAAGGCATGTATTGACCCCTAGAAACTGGAAAGGGCAAGGAAATAGATTCTCCCTGAAAGCCTACAAAGGAACATAGAAATGCACAGGGATACCCATGTAAGGTGCTGATTTCTGGACATAATAAATATTTACAATTATTCTCTGTTATTGGTTTTCAAATTATTGTAAGGACAAAAATGACATAATCAGAAGGTCACTTTTTTGAATATTATACAATACATTGAAAATAATTATTTTTGTTTATTTCATCTATTTCATCTGGTTTTCAATTTTTTTACTGTGTATTGCAAAGTTACAATCATAAATTGCTTATAAAGTTGAAAAAGAGGAGTAGTTGGTTTTGCACACAGGTGGGCTTTCTAGAAGAGCTAAAGAGGTAGAGTTACAGAAGGTTAAGAGACATCCTCAAGGCAGAGTAAAGATATTACCCTCACAAAATAGGATATTTTTAAAAAACAGTACCCTTGCCTTGTGATCACTTTGTCCTTATGCTACACAGCTCAATAGATTAGAACGCTCACTGAGGTGCCTGGGTAGGGCAGTCGTTAAGCGTCTGCCTTCGGCTCAGGGCATGATCCTGGCGATGGTGTGCCAGATCAGGCTCCTCCGCTGTGAGCCTGCTTCTTCCTCTCCCACTCCCCTGCTGTGTTCCCTCTCTCACTGGCTGTCTGTCGAATAAATAAATAAAATCTTTAAAAAAATAAAAAAAAAAAAGAACGCTCACTGGTTATGAGTAAGCTTCCATATTTTCTTCCCCATTCTGTCTTCATTCACTTAAGAATTCATCACAAGATTGTGCCACTGATTTCAGGGACCACATTCAGTGCTAGGCAGGCTACTTATATTATCCTCTATGGTGGAGACAGAGTAAAGACCACCCAGGACAATATGCGCAATATAAAGGGTATGTCTGAAAAATTCTCCCTCTCCTATAAGAACCAACAACTTTCTGAATAAAAACCTAATAGCAGTTGTCACTGAAGATTGATGGAGAGAATGGGAAAAAGAAAGAATGCCATTTAGAATTTGGTGTTACAAAAAACTGCATTTAGTTATTTGTTGGGGATAGTACTACACCCCATTTCTGACGTTACCTTCTGTTGAGAGGAAAGGTCATAATAAAGGAATGAATATTCTGCTGGTACATTTGAGGACCATAAATTTGGTATATTTTCATTTTAGCTCCTTCCTCTTTCTTTTGGGGAATCATGCTGCTTGCAGTAAACACACATTCTACTACTTGGCTCCATTTTCTGACGTGATCTAGTAGTCTAGACATTTTGACATTGAATATTCATTCTGAAGTTTTGCTATAGGAAAACCATTAGCCATGTTTTCCAGTTCAGCTATATCAATATTAAATTTGACATTTCTGTTGTACACTTGAGTTTCGTTGTGTTTTTGTATTACCTACCAATGTTTCAGGGTTGAGGTAGAAAACAAGAATGTTTTAAGTTGGACCTCCATAATATTCATTGGTTTCTTCAAATCTTATTATAAAAGGGAGAAAAATTGGGGTGCATGGGTGGCTCAGTCAGTTAAGTGTCAGACTTCTGATTTTGGCTCAGGTCATGATCTCAAGGTCTTGAGAATGAGCCCCATGTCAGGCTCTGCACTGGGTATGGGGCCTCCTTGAGTTTCTCAGTCTCCCTCTTGTGCCCCTCCCCCCCAAATAAATACACTAATTAAAAAAGGAAGAAAAATTAACAGAATAAATCAATCTCTTTAAAGATAAGAATCAAGCTTTCTGTAAGTTTTGAATAATGATGAGACTATGTGGAATAAATTAGATTCTTTTAATTAAAAATATTAACACCCAAACTGTTGATTATCATCTATAAAAAGCCTGGCCTTTTAATCAGATCTTGGTTTAACTTGTAATCATCTTTAAATATCATTACTTATTTTTCTAAGTTTTTGATAATTCAAATATGCTGTAATTACTTTTCAGATAAAGGTATTTCTTTGATATCCTTGTGCCCTCTTCAAACTACAAACCGGAGATTAAACAAAGAAAGAAAAAAATGTAGCAGTGGTAAAAATGCAGGACAAATATATCAGCATGTCAGCTTTACATCTGGCTGATATCATGATGACAACAGATCTGTTAAGGCAAATGCTTCTCTGACAAGCTATTTAATTAGAATTACAATCATCTTCCCAGAAATGATCCTTAAAATAAATTGTCTACTGTAAATGGATGAAAATAAATAGATTGTCTCTCCCCAGATCTCCTGAAATAAAAGAACCAAAGACAAAGAGTCTTACAAAATTCCATAATTTTCAGCGTAGAAATGTGGAAAGAACAGTTAACATTGGATAAGAGTAAGTGTTGCTGTGATTGGAAGTGTTGTTTTCTTTTCCACTTTTCTTTTTTTAGATTTATGTGGATGACTAACTGATAGTTTATGTCACAAACTGTCATTAAACAGGTTCTCTATCAAGGAATACGAGGAATCAAGGAAACGAGAATTTTCTTTTAATTTAAATGTAATGTAGCACAATGTAAGACCATGTGAAAAATCCTAGGTGGTTTAAATCCTGCTACCTACATTTGGTATCGGGGTCACCTTGCAAAACTCTTGAATCTCTTTCAAGGTCAATTTCTGATCCCTAAATGATAGACAATCCTTTTTTCATAAGATGTTTGTGGGAATCATACAACATAACACTACTTAAAAATAATTTCCTGAAATATTCAGAATAGAAATAAAGAAAATATATATTTAAGCACAGTGTATAGCACTGGCTTTTGTTTTAATGGAAACAAATTTAATTTGGCTTGTCAAGGACCTTAAAATTTGCATATTTAAAGAGATTTAATGATACTTATTTAATAAAAATATTTGTGGAAGAATCATGGAATCTCAGAATGTGTAGGACACTATGTTTCACATTTGCCCAAATAACAATATGATTATAGTCTTTTTAATAGTATAACTGCCAAGAGAAAACTAACATTTATGTCTTAAGTTTTTTTTTTTTAAAGATTTTATTTATTTATTTGACAGAGAGAGACAGCCAGCGAGAGAGGGAACACAAGTAGGGGGAGTGGGAGAGGAAGAAGCAGGCTTCCAGCTGAGGAGGGAGCCCCATGTGGGGCTGGATCCCAGGACACTGGGATCATGCCCTGACCCTACGACAGACACAATGACTGAGCCACACAGGCGCCCCTATGTCTTAAGTTTTTATATATTCATATTAATACATTTTTGAGAATCATAGAATTTTACATAGAAATCTTATTTATAATCATTTTTATATTTTTCTAAGATATTTAGATATAATACACATCATAAAATAATTACAAAACACAAATTAAAAATTATGAGTGAAAAAGTAAATAGGTAGATATAACATTTTTTTCACGCATGTCAATGGATCAATTAACAAGGCACACTTCACTGCAAAGATGAGTGTCTGTATATTTTCAGTGTACCTCTTTGGCCTTAATTAGAAAGAACTAAATGGAGTGTGTAACTTTCCTTAGATTATATAGGAGAATAGATGAATGAATTTAAAGCTTTGGGTTTTTTTTTATTGCATATATATATTTTTAAATGTTGTGATGTACTAAATATGAACATGTTTAATTAATTCACCTAACTTCTATTATTGAAACATTTGAATAAAGAAAGCATGGTTATATTTTAAGTACCCATGGGTATTTAAATAACATAACAGTTCAGATTTTAAGTATCTGGTAGAGTTTTAAGTGTTACATTCATTACACTCTGATAACCTATAAAGAAGTAAGTGTTATATAGTAAATGAACATCAAAAATATAATTTATGTTTTCATATATTTGTTTTATGTATAAAATTTCATGTGAAAAATCTGGGTTTTCGCTCAAGGAAATCTTAAAAACAGCTTCATATATTACAGATTTGTTTATGCCATACGTGAGGAACAGAAAAAAATCTCCATAAAGAACAAAAGTTTTACACATAATCATAGCATTAAAGTAATAAGATTATGTAACTCTTTTTTTTATTACTTGTTTCCGTTTATTTTCAACTAATTAACATATGGTGCATTATTAGTTTCGGAGGTAGAGTTCCATGATTCATCAGTCTTATATAATATCCAGTGATCATTGCATCACATGCCCTCCTTAATATTCATCACCCAGTTACCCCATCCCCCTACCCCCTCCTCTCCAGCAACCCTCAATTTTGTTTCCTATGATTAAGAATCTCTTACGGTATGTCTCCCTCCCTGATTTTGTCCTGTTTAATTTTTCCTTCCCCTCACCTATGATCCTCTGTTTTGTTTCTTAAATTCCACATATGAATGAGCTTATATGATAATTGTCTTTCTCTGACTTATTTCACTTAGCATAATATCCTCTACTTCCATACACATCATTGTAAATGGCAAGATTTCATTTTTTCAGTGGCTGAGTAGCATTTTATTATTTATATATATATATATATTAATTACATCTTCTTTATCTATTCATCTTTCAGTGGATATTTGGGCTCCCTCTACTGTTTGGCTATTGTGGATATTGCTGCTATAAACATTGGAGTACAGGTGCCCCTTATGATCACTACACTTGTATCTTTGCGGTAAATCCCTAGTAGCTCTATTTTCAACTTTTTGAGGAACCTCCATACTGTTTTCCAGAGTGACTGCACCAGCTTGCATTCCCACAGTGTAAGAGGATTCCTCTCTCTCCGCATCCTCCCCAACCTCTGTCATTTCCTGACTTAATTTTAGCCATTCTGACTGGTGTGAAGTGGTATCTCATTGTGGTTTTGATTTGTATTTCCCTGATGACCTGTGATGTTGAGCATTTCTTCATGTGTCTGTTGGCCATTTGTATGTCTTTGCAGAAATCTTTTCATGTCTTCTGCCCATTTCCTGATTGGATTATTTGTTCTTTGGGCCTTGAGTTTGGTTGAATTTAATAAGTTCTTTATAGATTTTGGATACTAGCCCTTTATCTAATAAGACATTTGCAAATATCTTCTCCCATTTTGTCAGTTGTCTTTTGGTTTTGTTGACTGTTTCCTTTGCTGTGCAAAAGCTTTTTACCTTGATGAAGTCCCAATGTTCACTTTTGCCATTGGTTTCTCTTCAGATCATATAAATCTTTCACCTTTTATTTATGTAACTCTTCTATGATAAATATAAATTCCCAGAATTCTTAAAGAGACATTTTTTAGAAGAGATAGGCTAATAAAATATTATCTGCAAAACTTAGAGAAACTTAAAAAAAAGTCATGTTATAATTTTTAAGAATATATTACAGATATTTTGTTCTGTTTCCCTTGCTTAGGCTTTGGTAATACATAATTAAAAAATTTTTTCCGCTTTTCAATTTACTTAAGTTTGTCTCATATTCAGTGGCCCCAGCACATAGCCAGTATTCTGGCAATTATTAGGATAGATTCTATTTTTCCTGGCATGGTTTGTTCTATCAGTTACATGAACCAAATAACCAGAGAAAGGAAATCTAACAGGCAAAATCTGATTTAGGAGAACAGAAGGTAATAACTGGATGCTGTTAACTACTTCGGTTTTGAAATTTCTAAATTAAGTCTTTTGTTTTCACCAATTTTGAGTATTTTTTAAAAGATTTATGTATTTATTTGAAAGAGAGCATGCGTGTGGGGGGAGGGGAGAGGGAGAGGGACAGAATCTCAAACAGAGCCCTCACTGAGCATGAAGCCCTATGCAGGGCTCCATCACCTGAGCCAAGACCAAGAGTCAAGGCTCAACTGACTGAGGCCCCCAGGCACCCCACAATTATGAGTAAACAAGAAGGAGAGGGTGTTAGAAAAGGGATATAAAAGCAAGTAAATTTATATTTCAACCAGGATGACAGATTAGATAACTTGGCCAACTGTTTCTCTGCAAATCACTTAAAAAACAAGAAGAAGAAGAAGAAGAAGAAGAAGAAGAAGAAGAAGAAGAAGAAGGAGAAATACCAAAACCTATTTTAAAAGGCACTGCTGAAATAACAGTGAAATAAGATTTAAGTGGTTAAAAATGAAAGCAAAACGGGAATTCTGTGATGTAAATCTAGCTAGTTCACAAGCAGGTATATTTTGAAGTATGTTGAACTTCAATTTATGTTTTGAAGGTTGCACAATGGTCTCAGGATAAGATGTAAAGCCTATACACACACTTGTGGGCAATTAATAATCATATTTCTAGATGTCAGCTCTGTTTAGGTGGATTACAGTACAGCAGCAAGATAGTCCAGTGTTCCCACTGCAATAAATAGAAGAAAAAGTACAAAGGAGTAATAATTTAACAGGCTTTTGAGCAAACAGGGAGGAAGCAAGAGAGGACTTGATGAATTAGAACTGAAGGATAGAGGGACATCCCAAGGTGACCTTGGGAAGTTTTACACCCCTGAAGGTATTTTTGATCCAAGACACAGACTGAGATCAAGCATAGCTCACAAAGAGGTTCTCAAAGAGGGAAAGGAAAACCAATGAAGATCTTGATTACCTTGAAGATGTGTCATGAATAGACTGGAAATTAGAGAAGCCCAAAACTCTGCCAGTTTCCCTCAATTTGCTAAATTTCTTAGACTTAATGCAAAATGCAATGTTACTAAGCTCAGTCTAAAAAGGCAGGGTGAAATCCATAATAATCTACTTGTGCCTAGGAGAAAAAGACCCACCAAAAAGAATGTACTTTTCCTAAGAGCAATTATGAAAAAAATTATATACCTATAGTTTATTTTTCCCATGTAAAATACTAAATGGAAACATTCTCTAAGCAGAAAGAAGGTACCTGTCTGAAAGTTAATCCCCATTACAAGATATTTCCTAGATTTGGAAGTTACGAGGATGGGAACTAACATAAAAAGAGTTAAGAGAGCTATAATAAAAATCTCCAAAGAGCAAAATTATATCCCAGGTTGTGAGGGCACAGAAGAAAGAAAAATTTGCCAAACACCCAGTCAAAAGATTAGGGCAGCATGGCCAAGGAAGAAAGACAAATAATAGGTTGCCAGAGTTTACTAAATTTGTGACTAACTGTATCTCCAAGCTCAATCTTTAACTGAATGGGTCAGGACCTCTACCTAGGTGTCAAACACACAAATAGATATAAATACAAACACACATATAGACATTTACTTTACCCAAAAGTAGGCAAGAAAGAAAAATACATGATTAAAAATTGATTGTAAAATGGAAAAGACATAGGATGGCTCACCTAAACTAAACTGTAGTGATAATTACATTATATATAAGTATTACATACACTCTCGGTAAAAGGAAGGGGTTATCAGACTAGGTTAAAAAAAATTAAAAAGCAAGCCAAATTACGTGCTATCTACAAAAACCCAGTTTAAGTATAAAGATTCAGATAAACACAAAGTAAAAGAATTGAAAAGATATTCCATTCTAACTCAACTGATGTGCTATGTGGCTAAAAAAAGGACATAAAGTGAAAGTTTTTCATAATGAAATAAAGAGGGACATTTCATAATAATAAAAGAAATGGTTAGGTCATCAAGAAGACTAAACAATTTTAAACGCATGCCTGAAACAAACAGTAAATCTTCAAAATATATGAAAATAAAGTTAATATAACCAAAGGGAGGAAAAGTAAAAGTCACAATTATAGCTGGCAATTTTAGCAATCCTCCATCATTAATCTATGAGACAAACTTGTAAGGATACAGATTTTGAGAACAATATCAACCAATATATGACCTAAGTCACATTTCTAAAACACTATAAGAAACAAAGTCAGAATATATACAGAATATATATTCTTTTCAATTGAACACAGAACTGTCTCCTGCATAGTCCATATACAAGATCATAAAACATATCACAAGAAAGTTCAATAGATTGAAATTACACAGAAAACACTTTTTACTCAAGTGATATTAAATTAAAAATCAGCAGCAAATATAAAATAAAATGAAAAATATAAACACAAGTATATACAGACAACTACAATAAAAAAAACTGACAAATTTTTTCTTTGTAAATAAAATTTTTAAAAAGTATTTAAAAAAGTGAAAATGAAAAAATACAAGAGAAACATTAGGAAAAAACAACAAGAAAATAAAATTGTTTCTTTAAAAGTATTAGTAAAATTGACAACTCCCTAAGAAAACTGTTCAGGAAGAGTGAGTGGGGAAGATAATTTGTCAGTATCAAGAATGAAAGAGAAGACAGTGAAACTTACAGAATGGCTGGGTGAAGAGCTCAGTTGAAATTTTTTAGCTAAACAGCAATTAGTGGGTGAAAATTATAAAGTAAAATCATTTAAAAGTTACTGGAAATTGGTCTAGTGCATACAGCAAGTCAAAAACATTTTTTCAAGGAAATCTACTAAATCTTGGTTTATAGCATTTAAGCCAGACCTTCTCTCATCTCCAACCTCGCTGTCTGTGTCGCAGAAAAAGTGGGTGTGGGCAAGAAGACAGGGGATCCATTTCCCCCCAGTTCCCAGCCATAGAACAGTAATTTCACACTAAGAAGAAGAGGTCACACATATCTTTCACTGCATCCCCAAGAGTCTGTGTTGTGGGAGCTCTATTCCAGGAGGCCAAAGCAAAGAAGGATTGGGGCTTCTTTGCCCGTACAGCTTCACTCACAGGCTTGAGGCTTTAACTCAGGAGTGGTAGGCCGAAAATACCTGGGACTCCAATAGCCAGCTTGCCAGAACCCTTTTGCAGGATAGAGGTTCCATGCTCAGAAGTGAAAGATGAAATGATGGGCTGCCATCTTGCTGCCCACTTCCGTCAGCATGTTGGAGGAATCGCTGCACGATTAACAGTTTGTGGTGCCTTCCCAGGGCTGGTGCAGTAGCAGAGAGGTTCTGCCCACGAGGAGGAGCAAACAAAGAGGACTAGTATTTCCACAGCTCTTGACTTTATTGGAACCCAGCAAAGAGGAATTCGTGCCTTAAAATGTTGAAAACAATACAGTTCTTCATGTTGAGCAAAGAGAAGGCCTTTGGCTCTGTGAAACCTGGAGCAACAAAACGGTCAACGAGCCAAAGTTTAACAAGGAGAACAATGTAGCAAAGACAAAAGGGGCTCCTCTAAAAATACATTCATCCCTGGAGATCTGGTAGGTTGGGCATATACGCTGGGCTGAACCCATTAAGACTAGCCAGAGTAGGTACTTGAGAAGGACTATTTCCCAGCTGAACACAGTGCAGATTGAAAGCATCCTCCAAGTCACTCACAGATCCCTCAGAAAAGTAAGGCAGCTTCTCACAGTTCTGGAAGCCAGAAGTCTGGAATCACTATCACTGGGCAGGTAACAAGGTGTCAGAAGGGTCATACTCTCTCAGGGTTTACAAATTCAGAAATGAATATACTACTGTTGAATAAATTTCTTAATTAAAGAAGAGGCACATAAAGTTACAATTTGTATTTGAAAATCAATTTCACCTAACACAATTAAGTGGATTTATTTTTTGCTAATGTTTACCCAAGACCCAGGGCTTTACTATAACTATTGTATTTTATATCAATTCGTGTTAAACACACACACACACACACACACACACACACAAAACCCCACAAAAACCCTATGCTTATATCGATCCTAGCTTTTTGTACAAATTCTGTATTTATTCTGAGCATAAGGTAGTGGGGGCAAAAATCAAAGTCTTGGATAATTTAAAATACTTCATAGAAGTGTGCTTTCTCTGGATGTATCTCCTACCTGCACTAAATTGCCCTCGATGTGCTAAAGGATGCAAAGATGCTGCTAGATACTGCCCTTTCAGGGAGACTATAGAGCAGCAGGCTGATAAAGGGTGTAACATCTTAACTATTTTTAAACAAACAGACATGGAATTTCCCATACTTCGAGGTACTTGAGTAAGAAGAAGGAGTAGATTACTTGGCATAAACGCTATGATATATTTTGTTTTCTATCCTAAAAAATGTTTTGCAATTCTGTTACTGTCATAAAGTAACTTCAATATTTCATATTTATTTTCCCCTCCTCTATGGTATTGGGAGTGGAGACATAAGGATTATATATGCCACTTACCACCACCTGAAAATCTGTCCTTAGAACACTCTCAACTGTGAAGTACTAAGATGGAGAAGAGGGTACATATCTTTGAAGATGTCCAAAATTGAAATATTTTGAATGGATATGTTGGGACTTTTTAAAAGAATTTAGAACTTTTAAATGTATATAATAAGTTAGCTTTAGGACAGTTTTCCCTTGTCAAATGGATGCAACCTGGAGACAGAGAAAGGTGTTTACCCAGTGGTACAAATTGGCTCACTAAAGGAGTTACAGTAGGTTTAAGGGAACATTCTATTTGTATAAAAACATAAACTAGGGTTTCCCTGTTCTATGTATACCCCGGGAGTTGGAATACTGTGGCTATAGTAGAATACATTTTAAAATTTAGATTTATATATATATATATTTTTTTTAGATTTTATTTATTTATGTGACAGAGAGACAGCCAGCGAGAGAGGGAACACAGCAGGGGGAGTGGGAGAGGAAGAAGCAGGCTCACAGCGGAGGAGCCTGATGTGGGACTCGATCCCGGAACTCCAGGATCACGCCCTGAGCCGAAGGCAGACGCTTTAACGACTGCGCTACCCAGGCGCCCCTAGATTTATATTTTAAATGAAGGTTGTTAATTCTCAACCAAATTTTACCTAATATACCCAAAAAAATGTATGTACCAAGTGTATTTGAATAAATAACAAGGGAGAAAACATAGCTTTTTCATTTAGAGAAGAATGTTTTCTAAACTTAAAATTGCTAATAAACTAGCTGAACTTTTTGGAGGAAAGTATGTGATAACAGACTTCACTCCAGTTAGTAGAAAAATCTGTGCAAGTTTTTAATCCCAAGGTTCACATTTCTTATTTTTAAATGGATAGAACTTTAGTGTATATATCTATCTATTGGCTGTTATGATCATGAGTGTGTAGCATAGAGTCTATTAACCGTTCCTATCCCCTATTTTATAATTCAGAACTGAGGAACTGTCGTTTTACTCCCTAGGAGATTCGATTGTGCTGTGGAAACTTTTTTCTTTTTTAAGTACCATTATATGTGGTAGCCATATGCCACTGTTGGTGTAATGAAGAGTTAGTGTGACCCCAGAAATCCAAAAGCTGAGGATATAAAACATTGATGCAGGAACATAAAGCAAAGGACACATTTCTTTGCAGTGTGCACCTGAAGGCACAGAGTTGAGAAGCAGCACATTGGCAAGAAAGTCTTTTGAATACTTCTGGATTTTGAGAATTAGAGAGAAGAGCAGGACATGAAAACTTTGCAGAATGTAGAATTGAATCAATTACAAAAATTGACCAATTTCACACTGGTAACTGTTCTGAAAATCTGTAGTACTGCAGGGGAATTTTTTTTTTCCATATCAATGGTAGAGCTATCTCTATAATGAGTCAGAGAGATACAATTTTAAAATACATGCAATTGCAGATTTCATTATGCATCATCTAAATCAAATGAAATATATAGACACAGAACATGCAGTACAGGAACAGTACAGCATTTCTGACCTTTACATAGACAATTATGTCATAAGAGTTACAATGAGCTTTGAAGAAATCACTGAAAATTTTATGTATTCAAGCTTTTTGGTGGAAGTTTTATGTCCTAGAAAAAAATATCTTTTCCCTCTGTCTCTTGACTCCAAAAACAATTTGTAGCAAGCCTATGTATTTAAAGGAACAGCAATAACTCCTTAATATTTGGGGGGGGGGCAGCAATAGATGCTCAGAAATGTTGAATATTTTACTCACAAAAGAACAAGAGAGACTTTAAGCCAAGTGGGAGTTCGTGTTCAATTTATCATTGAGGAGTCAGGATTAAGGACCAACTGAGAAAATAAAAATTAAAAAATATAAATGTAAGGATAAATGCTGGATATAAGTGCTAAATAAATAACCCAAACTTCATCCATGCAAAATGAATGAAGGGGCTATGTCTAAAATATAAAATAAGAGAAAGAAAACAGATAAGAAATATAGTGTGTACATTTAAAAATTTTAAGTTATCTATGGGAGACAGAAGACAGAATTTTATTTTAAGGAGTTGAATTATCTGTGACTTCAGGGGACTGATTTTTAAATGGGAGAATGTTAAACATTTATATTTAAAATATCAATTGAGGGGCGCCTGGGTGGCTCAGTCAGTTAAGCGTCTGCCTTGGGCTTGGTTCATGATTTCAGGGTCCTGGTATTGAGCCCCTGTTTGGGCTCCCTGCTCAATGGGAAGTTGGCTTTTCCCTCTCCCTCTACCCCCTCCCCCACTCATGCTTTCTCTCACTCTCTCTCAAATTAAATTAAATTAAATTAAATTAAATTAAATGTTTAAAATATCAATTGATATAAAGGATGGCAGCAAGTTAAAAATGTTTTTTATCTTAAATACCATATCATTCCAATTATGTTCATTTCTGGCTCAGATCTTATAGCCTGTCTGTTGATAATTCAGAAACAGTATAGTTTGACTTATTCCAGAAGTCTTTTTGAACAATAACATTTCTTTTTTTAAGATTTATTTATTTATTTATCTGAGTGAGAGGGAGAGAGAGAGCACCAGCCAATTAAGGGGCAGAGGGAGAGGGAGAAAATCTCAAGCAGACCCAGCTCTGAGCTGGGAGCCTGGCCCTGACATCGTGGCCTGAGCTGAAACCAAGAGTTAGATGCTTCACTGACTGAGACACCCAGGTGCCCCTGAACAATAATATTTCTATTAATAATAAAAGGGATGCCCATCTGTGATCACACAACCTCTCTGACGAAGTGAGCAGAAACTGTGTGTGTTGTAGGTAGTGAGAACAGCAGTTACAAGGACCCTGAGATGGGCGTGTCTTTTGCATTTTGAGAGTCAGCAAGGAAGCCAGCCTGGCTGGTGTGGGGTAAGCAAGAAGGATGGGCAGGAATTTAGATCTGGAAGTATCCAAGCAGGAGACAACCCATGTAGGCTCTTGTAGGCATGGTTAAGACTTTGGATTTTATTCTGAGTGAGATTAGAAACCCTTGCAAAGTTTTGAATAGAGACATGAAATTCTCTGATTAATGATTTAACCAGATCACTTTTGTTCCCTGTAAAGAATGGTCTATAATGGAAACCAGTTTCATACCTCTAAGCTTAAAAAAAGAAGAGAAGAAAAGAAAAAATAATGTTTAAAAACCCATAGTTGTAGATATGATAAAGTAAGCAGACTGTCTCCACCAAATACAGCAATAAACGTATGGAGCTATCTGAAGATTCTGGAAAAAAAAGAATAGTAGGACAATTGAGGGAGAAAACTGGTATTAAAAATACCACAGAACTTTTAAAGTTTTTTTTAAATCTGGTATTCCTGCTGTGATATGATTATGATATAATCTATGAATAGGTAGTTTTATTTCTTACTTTCCAATCTGGATGTTTTTTATTTTTCTTACCTAATTATCCTGGTTAGAAATTCTAGTGAAATGATAAGTAAGAGTGGTGAGAGAAGGCATCCACTTTCTGTTCCAGAACTTAGAGGGAAAACATTGATTTTTTTTTTTTTTACTGTTAACTATAATATTTTCTATGTGTTTTCCACACAGAAAACACACACATTTTTTTTTTTAAATCAGGTTGAGGAAGTTCCATTCTATTCCAAGGTTGTTGAGTGTTCTTATCATGGAGGGATGTTTGCTTATTTCAAATATTTTTTTCTGCATTCTATGATATGATTTATTAATTTGATTGTTTTTTTATGTGAAACTAACTTTGCATTCCTAGGATAAATCCCACTTGGTCCTGGTTTATAATTCTTTTCGTGTGTCATTGGAATCAGTTTCCCAGTATTCTGTTGCCAATTTTTGTGTTTATATGAATAGGTCCTATTGGTCTATAGTTTTCTTTTCTCTTGATGACTTGTCTGGTTTTGTTATCCAGGTAATACAGGCTTCACTGAAAGAGTCGGAAAGTATTCCCTGCTATCTTTCTGAAGTCTGTGAAGAACTGGTGTTAATTATTCTTTAAATATTTGGTAAAATTTACTCATGAAGTAGTCTGGCCCTAGGCTTTTCCTTGTATTTTTTACTAATTCAATCTCGTTATACTGCTGCCTATTCACATGGTCTATTTTTTCTTCAGTCAGTTTTTGTTGTATTCATTTTTCTAGAAATTTTTATGTTTCATCTTAGTTGTATAATTTATTGTCATGCAATTTTTCATAGCGTTTCTTTAAATCCTTTTTATTGCGCTAAGCCTAGTTAGTTGTAATGTCCTTTCATTTCTGATTTTGTTAATTTGAATTTTTTCTCTTTTATTCTCAATAGAGCTAAACGTTTGTCAATTTTAATTTCTTCAAAGAACCAGCTTTTGGTTACATTGTTCTTTTTTTCTACTGTTTTTCTTTCTCTGTTTCATGTGTCTGAGGTTATATTCGCTTTTTTCATTCTTTTTTCTTTCTTCTTTGGATTGTATAATGTCTATCAATTTATATTTAAGTTCAATAATTCTTTCTTCTTCAGTTTTAATTATTGTTAAACTGTTCTAGTGAATTTTCATTTCAGTTTTTGTACTTTTCAACTTCAGAATGTCCATTTGGTACTTTTTTATAATTTCTGTCTCTTTATTGATACTATCTATTAGTGAGACATGGTCATCATACATTTATTTCCTTCTTCAATCAGGATTTCCTTTAGTTCTTTGAACATATCCATAATGGTTACTTGAAGTCTTTCTCTGTTCAATCCAACATAGGCAGTTCCTGTTCCCTGATTTTGGAAGGGGGTGTAGTGGTCAAACTTGCCTGTTCTTTTGCATATGTTGTAAGTTTTGTTGAAAGCTACATAGCTTACACAATATATTGACTAGTTGAGTTATTTTAGTGAAATCTATTTCCTCACTATAACGCAAAGCCTGTGCCATTTTTCCTCAGTGGGCGCAACCTTGAGTATATCCATAATTGCCCTACGATACCAGTGGTTTCGGCAAGTCTCCCTGACTAACTCATTTCCTGGCCCTTCATAACTATTAAGCTCCACTAATTGCTGGCTAATTGCTCTTGTTTTCTACAATGCTTTGGGTCATAAATTGCTTCACGGAGAGGTCCAATTACATTTGGGCTTTTTGGAAAGGATGGTTCCTGGGATCAGTATTTAAGATTTGTTCTGACCAAAGCAAAGTTATTTCAAGTTTATTTTTCTCCACTTCTCTCTAGCAAACTAGCTAGTTTACAGTTTATCTTGTATCATCCATGATTATATCAGTCTTCTCCTAATAGCCTTTCACCACAGCTTCCACTTTGGTAAGAATATGATTAGGCTTGAACTTCCCTACACTCTGTGGCATATGAACTCAGTCCCTTTGGGGAAGGTTTGGAGCTCCCTTTTTATGTCTGTTTCTCACTTCAGGCAACATATCTGAGCCACTACTTTGGTGCCAAAGTGAGTACAATGGAACAGTTCTGAGTGACACCCCTACTTAGGAGCTGAAAATTTGGTGGTTAAGGGACAGTAGCCTCAGGTCTCCTTGCCTCTCTTGGTGTGGAACCTTCATCTCACATGCCAAGGCAAGGGTGATTTGGGTCCATATTCTCAGCAGCACCACACACAGGCAGAGCTGCTGTTCCACAGCAGAAACTGGGCAAAAGAAGGGAACTCCCATCTCTTGGCTGAAGTACTCAGAAGGTAACATCAATACCAGGTAGGTGGGTGCAGGACGAGAAATGTTGATGTCCTACCCATCCCAGGATGTAGTCCTCTGACCAGGATCTGGGCATATAGGGATACCAGGCTCCCTGGCTCTATCATTCTAGGGTTGAGTTCCTATCTCACTGCAATGCGGGAGGGGGAAGGTTGGTGGGCACAGGTCTTGATTCAAATACAACAGGATACAGGGAATCACTTTGGAGTGATGAGAATACTCTAAAATGGATTGTGGTCAATTATATATTTATAATGGGTGAATGTAATGTTAAGTCAATTAAACCTCAATAATGTTGTTAAAAAGTTAATTTTGCAGTGTTTCAATACTGTATGACTCTAGATTTTATGAAGCAAATAATCCAGAATAGGGAAATAACCATTGACAATCTTCTAAGTAGTTTTTGAGGAAGGAGGTTGGTATTATGCATTTCTTTCATATCCTCAAAAGTGACTTTAGAGACTTAATACAAAAAAGCTTGAATCCCCAAAGAGAATATTAACGTCACAGATATATTCCACTCTGTGCTCTCTTATTGCTCTTTCATCCCCAGATTCCAGATCTAATAAACAAAAATTTCAAAGAAAATAACCAACTTTAAATTCCAATCTTTAAAAGTTTATTTTCCCGTTCACTTCATTCACTATTTCCAAATTCTCCAAATGGCATTCAACTATAATAAAAGTAAATGCCTCTGTCAGCAGATGAATATTTTAAAAACTGGTATTTCAGAGTAGTTTGAAATTTAGTAGACATTCTTTATAAAGTGGATTCATTTATATAAAATTATGTGATATTTAGCTCATCTTTTTTTGTGGCCTTGTATCTATTCTATGAGACTACAAGAATAGTATTATAGTGTTTCTTTTAAAATTAGGGAAATTTACTGGTTTGGGGAATTCTATTTATACTTGAATTTCTATGTCTACTTGGTGTCAATAAGTAGAATACATCTCACTGATTGTCGATACTTAAGTATAATCTTGCTAACCTGAATATTTTCATTTTTAAAATAAACATTGTTATGCCACTTTACTTATTTTCTCAGAATTAAACATTTTTTCAAAAAAATAAAATAAGTGTAATATCTAGATATATAAGCTTGGACAATATATCTTAAGATTTTACTTTTACATCTTTAAAATGGACATTGATTCCTATTGTGATGATTAAATAAGATATAGTTAATATATCTAGCTCAATACCTGGAAAAATTGTAATTACTCAATGAGTATTTAGGTTTCCTTGTTTTGCCTTTTCTTTCTGAAGGTTCTAGTTGTATCTAGAAAAATTACCCATATTTTTAAAGTATGTTCTTTTAATGATACAGCTGAGATTAGATATTTTAAAGTAGGTGAACTTTTAAATTTGAGGTAGAGTTGAATCTATCAAGAGCATTGTTCATGTGATAAAACTAAAGAGAAAGTATTTACCCAAGAACAACATGAATCAGTCTATAGTTTAGAGAGAACATGAAATCAACTTGAAAGACAGTTATGGCCAGATGCAGAAAAAGAGAATTTCCCTTTTACCATTCTTGTGTGATGAGTAGGTGCCAGAAATAAAAAAAGAAAAGAATAATGAAGTTGCATCAAAACCAACAAACAATATGGGACAGCATTTTAGGACTATTACCATAACTATGAGAAAATCTGGGGATGCACTTTGATAAAAATTTATTGTGCAATATGTTATGATACAAACAAGTAATACCACTAAATTACTCATGGACTAAATAGACTGATTTTCCAGACCTGTGCTGAGCTTATTAAGTCCCCAAAGTGTCTCTCCTTATTCATTCATTTTGCCTTCTATTTCTAATAGTCCAGATCCACATATCAGATTGTGCTTTGACACAAAAACTTCCCCTATCAAATAATCCCTCACTTACACTGACTTCTGTACCAGCACTTTCTCCAACACTCCCAAATTTGGAGTGCTCACTATCTCTAACCTAAATAATTGTAATATTCTTGTTATTCTGTTTCTAGTTTCTTTCTCGTCTACCCTTTTCCACATTAGACAATGTTGCAAAGTCTGGAATTTATGTTAAAAAATCCCAATGTTCACTGTAACAGGCATGTGTATTTTATGTTTGTAAAGATTATAAATTACATATTCAGAAGCTATTGTTCTAGAATTTGATAAGGTAATATTATTACTTAAATTCCGACTAAAGGGAACTTGTTTATCATAAAACATATTAAAATGATTTATCACTGGATTGAAGAGCAGTGCTCATGTTTTATAGTAGATTAAAGATTATTTCCACATTTCTACACTGGGATGAGTGGAGGGTACAATCTTCAGATATGTATTTTATGTTTGATCTTCCTTTCAGCCTTTTGAGTATTTTGTCACCTGATCTGCTTAGAAAGGTGATTAATTCTGCTGTCAGAATATGTTGTATTTGTCTTAAATGAAACCTTCAGGTAAAATCTTAAAAAAGAGCAAAGAAGAAGATGATGAAGAAGAAAAAGAAGAAGAAGAAAAGAAAGAGGTGGAGGAGGAAGGGGAGGAGGGGGAGAAGGAGAAGAAGGGAGAGACAAAAATCTTTGCAGAGCTTAGGGAAACAGTCTGTATGACTTTTTGTGGCAAATTTTGGTCTGATACTTACATTTGCTATAATATGTCACGAAGAAGATCTAAAATTTGACTTATCCTTAATCATCTGAGACTACCAAATTGGCTTAAGTCAATGTAAACTTCATAAATGTCAATTTAGACCCTTCATCAAAGATAGATATAATATTTTTACATAAATTTCATAATATTCAAGGCTCTCCACATTTAATTTTCATCTAAATTGTTTGCTTCCTACCTCTTAGTTCACTCTTAGGAAAATCTTTGGATAAAATTATTAATATGCATTTCACAATTTAAATTAGAACAGTTTAATATCTTGGGGACATATTTTACTCCATCCACAAAACTCAACATTTAAAGTTTGATTCCTCTGAAGGAATTTCCAGGCTAATCATGGCAGAACTCAATAGGACACTATGAATTGTCTTCATGCCCCTCACACATGTATGTGCCTCTTCATTTCTACCAACTGGGTAAGAAAAATTATGTATCAACCAAGCACAGGTAATTCTGTGTCAACTTTAGTATTTACAATGAAGATTATAATTTTTTTTTTTTAAGTAGGCTGGATCCCAACTCTGGGCTTGAATTTACAACCCTGAGATTAAGACCTGAGCTGAGTTCAAGAGTTGGACACTTAACTGACTGAGCCACTTAGTTGCCCCTGAAGATTGTTTTTAATATTTATTATGTTCTACCGTTTATCTTCTATGTCTCTTTCCAAACTTAGTTTAACTCTTGTTTTATAAAAAAACAAAATCATTCTTATTTCTGTGAGTCTTATTTCACTATTTTGTTTAATAAAATGATATTGATAATAAAAGTAATGCTGCTGCTGACTGTAATAATTATTATAGGTAAAATATAGGTATACTATAATTAGTATAGGTATAGTTTTATATGAACTGGTTATAAAATTTCTGTCTCAGAACTTTTGTCACCCTGCCTTCCCTTAATTGGATGTGACTTCTTCCTCTGAATAGCCATTAAATTTGTATCTCTTTTGTATCTCTCTTAGTATATTACTTTAAATTTGTTTTTCATCATTCACATTCTTATCACCATCATAATATTTCTACCTCTTTAACATACATGCATGAAACATAGTAAGTTCCCTTGTGTCGGTAACTTTAAAAAGAGCCCTTGGGAGCTTGGTCCTATTTACAAATTTCAGACTAAGAAAAGAGCAGATATGGCAAATAGAAAATTGAAGCAGGCATAAATATTCTCTTGCCTGAGAGTAAATCATGGTTTCAAGACTGCATGGTCACAGAAGAAAGGTTGTTGTTGTTGTTGTTGTTGTTGTTGTTGTTGTTGTTTTTCTAAATAGATAGCATCAGGAAGGTTCAAAAAGAATTAAATACAAGATTCTCAGTGGAGACAGATGGGATGCCATTTGCTATAACATACTAAACAGTGCCAGACAGACAAATACATTCAGGCTTACCATTATGGATGTATATCAGTAGGTGGGAGGATTTAAGTCACATGTCATTAGTTCAGAGTTCAGAGTTTTCAGAGATAGTCAGGAACACTTTGGGTAGAACAGGCCCCTGAACAAATTTTAAGAATAAGAATTTGAATGAGGTTTTCTCTTGTACAATTACAGGACTAATAAAAAAACAAAGCCTAAGACCAATTACTAGAACAGGGTACAAAGATGGTGCTTGAAGATACGCAAGAATGACTGAGTATTTCACCTGAGGTGATAACCTAGTACTTCTTAATTCCTTCTGACTTAAGTCAACCTTGAGTAAAGACAGTCTTCCAGAGCCTAAGAGATGGACTAACTCTGGAGTGCCTAATAAAGACTCAACTGGTAGCACAGAAGAGCTTTGAGAGGTAGAATCAGTTAGATACCTTTTAAAAAACCCTTCTAAAAAGGTCTTTCAAGCTTTTATCCCTGTAATGCTTTAAAATGGCACCTGGGATATGGCAAAGTTTTCTTTTTTTTTTTTGAAGGTTGAATTGCATTAACTTGAATTAAAAAAAAGTAGGTATCATTGAAGATAAGCTTGCAAGAATATCCTTCCTTTTATTACAATTCCTTTCTAATGCATTTTTCTTTCACTTTTTATTAAATATGAGTTTGCAGTAAAATACTTTTTGATCTTCACTCCTTATGCTTTTGAACACCTCAATTCTACTTCATCTTCCCCTAAGGTTCCAGCCTGAATTTTTCTCACATATTAAGCAAAGTGAAATTGACATTAAAGCCAGGGAAACACATCTTGTCTCATTTATACTTAGTATTTCTATTCTTAAAGTCAGGGTAAAAAAATGTACCTGAATGAAAGCATCTTCTTTTACTCTTTCTAATGCACCCACTAAAGTTATTGTAATTTCTTTTACATATTGAGCAAGATTATAAGACTTTTTAACTTAAAATCTTGTTTTAATTTCTCATAGTATTTTTACAGTCTGGAGAATATGTCTTATCAAAACTGGTACTTCTAACTATGTGCTTTAATATATAGAAATTATGAACTTGGAACCTTCAGAAACAAGGGTAACAGGAAGGAGGGAATAGAAGTATGGTTAAAGAGTTTGTTAATTTAACATCAAGTTAACTTATAAAAACAACTATCCATGAGATTAATATGAATCCCTTTACGTATCAAACCACTAAAACATACATTCACATTTTAAACAAGGTCATTTGAGCAAGAACCTAAAAAAGAGTTGGATATTTTACTGATTTCAAGTAACTTTAACGGGGACACCTGGGTGGCTCAGTCAGCTAAGCATCTGCCTTCAACTCGGGTCATAATCCCAGGGTCCTGGGATTGAGCCCCACTTCGGGCTTCCTGCTCAGTAGAGAGCCTGCTTCTCCCTTGCCCTCTGCCCCTCCCCCACCACTCATGCTCACTCTAGCTCCATCTCAAACAAATAAAATCTTTAAAAAAAATCAGGTAACTTTAACAATTTTTCTTTAAAATAATTCTATGTTAATATTTGATATTTGTTGCTTTATTGTCTTATCAAGATATTATTTTTCAAAATGAATCCAGATGACTATTATTTTTTTGAGTTAATAATTTTTATCATTTTTGGCTTTATTATTTGTTATAATCAAAATTTCTAAGTTAAATTTAAATTTATTCACATTATAAGTAATTCAAAATGTGATTTTACTCTTGTAAAAGTAAGTGAAAACAAAGCTACGAATAAGATAACTGTTGATTATGTATTGGTTAGCATGAAATTAGGAAATTGTAATTTTATCTACCAAATAGGTAAGCTTCATTCTAAGATTATATAATTTTAGAGCTTCCAGGACTTAGGTTTTCTTAGTTTCAGCCCATTCCTTTTTATGTGTGAAATCCAGCATATTGAAATTCCATCAAGGTTGAGAAAATTGCCCCAAATCAGAGAGTTAGTTAATTATCTAATGATATGAAGAATTGAATTAATGAGGAGATTTACATTTAAATAAAGCCCTAAAAATCACTACATTTCCTAAGTGTGGGAAGAAGTAAAATATGTCTTTTAACAGCTGGAATAAAAGCACTCTTCATAAGGAACACCACTGTGAAGAATGTATTAATAAGTAGCTCAGGGATGATGTTGAAAGCCCAGAGTGTATTTGGGTAAGAAATGAAGCATCAGAAACACACACAACACACACCTTTTGTATCTATACAGATATAGTGGTTAAGTTGCTTTACAAGGCAGAGTTTGAAGAATTTGTGGGGTTTGGTATTCTGTTGTTTTGATTTAAAGCTGATGAAAGAAATGAGTTAAGTCCATAGTGGCAGAGAAAGGAAAACAAGAAAAGAGATGGTATAAATCTGAGGCTTCTGTGAAATGAAAAGCTCAAGGAATGCTCTGTATTGAGATGATGAGAAAGAATTTTAATAATACAGATATTGCATTCAAAATTTAAATGCATGCTTAGATACTTAAACCTTCCCTACACGCACATGCACACAATCGTTTTATAAAAACCACTTAAAAATGACCATAAGAGCATCATGGCCATCAGACTCCTCAGTTTACCTGGAGAGTTCCTGCACTTGGGCCCAAAGGCTTCTGCTTGGACATTACAGGACTTCATCTCTAGCCTCTGGTTTCTAATGTCTTTATGATGAGTCTGAGGTGTTGTGATGGAAAACAATCCCACCTGGTCCACCAAATCCAGGCTGTTTCAGGTTTGAGTTTGGCTGATGCGTGCTATCGTGTGGCCAGGCTTTGTTGTAACCAAAAATTCAGAGATTCACAACACATACCTCACACATGCACCATGAGAAGAGAAATTAAACAGGTTCTGATGAAATTCCATGATTTTGCCCCACTCAATTCCTATTTTGATAAAATGTGGTATTTGAAATTTAGAAATATTGACAAAGACTCTCTTGCTTTCATCTACATCCTATGTGCAGTAGAGCCAACATTATATACTGAGCAGCTAGAAGAAGTAAATAAGAAAAAGGAGTTTGAAAGAAGGAAAACTGTGGTTTAATGTACAAATTCTATTCCAGTAATGGACCAAAGATCCATACAAGGACACAGATAATAGATATAAAGGGAAACACCATGATTTTAAGATAGTGTCTTCTGCAACAACATGGGTGAATATTTCAAAAATGTTGAATTGTGCAAAAGAAACCACAAATAAAAGAATACCCTATGTAGTTCCATTTATATGAAGTTCAAAACTAATTTATGGAAAAATACAGAATTGTGGTTGCCTAAGGCAGGGGGATTAAGTGGATTAACTGGAAAGGACCATGAGAGAATCTTCTGGAGTGACGAAGATGTTTTGCATTTTGATTTGGGAGGTGCTTACCTGTCAGCAGTGGGCTGAGCACGTCTCCCATGCTCCTGAGAGGCAGTTCTTATATAATCAAAATAACTTTGTGAGCCACTGGTCAAACCACTACTAGCTTGAAATCGGCCATGGTGGCAGTATTTAAACCATGAAAATCAACAAACGTTATAAATCAGGCTTTTTTTTTTCCCCTCGAGAGCCAGCTTACCAGCACATCCCTGAATACATTTGTCAAATTCCATCACAGCGTACACTTAAGATTCATGAAGTTCCCTGTATATAAATTATGCCTTAATAAAACACTAGCAGCGAAAAAAGGGGAGAAAGGCACTTACTCAGGAATGGGCCATGTAAGTGTGGTTCTTGGGTTTCTTTGATTTTATAATCCAGGAATGTAAAATAGCCAAAAAACTGTCTGTGGAAGGGCCTGTAATTTGAATATGACTGCCCAGGTTCAAATTCTTTCCCCATTTACATTATCTTGGAAAGTTATTTAACCACAGCTCAGCTTCCTCCTCTGCAAAATGGGAATAAACTATTACATATTAAAATAAGATATCATGCATGTAGAGTGCTTTAGTATTTCCTGGCACATGTTTAACACTCAACAAATGTTATTTTATTTTTAAAGTCTGATTTCTCATGTTGGATGAATGTGGAATGGAACAGATCTAGCATGCATGTAACAAAAGCCAAGAGGTAGGGGAGACACACACTTAACCCTCACTCCCCTCTAGATCCAAGGAATTCACTAAGTTCTCACAAAGTCATTGGGCGTATTCAATAAGGTTCAACAATGTTGTCTTTTTTGCGAGGGGCAGAGAAAACTAGCCCGATGACTCATTCACAAATTATTTTTTGTAATGTGAAAAAATGTGATTGTCAGTTATTCAAGTGTATCACTGATCAATAGGGTGAAAATATCTGATATAAACTAATGTTAGCATCTATAAAAGTAGCACTGTGATTAACTGGTTTGGGAATCAATATTATATAATTAATATATATGTTTAATTTTATATTATATAATGCATATTCAATTTTCATTTCTATATGTATTCTATCCAGTTTTCAATTTAATATATATATTAATTCAAAATTTGATGTTTTGTATCAATATTAAGAGACCTGCAATATAAGAATTCAATTACATTAATTTGATTTTATAATATTGATGCTACTGAAAATCCACTGAAGAATAATGATATAATATTAATAACTTTGGTGGACCCTATGATATGCCACTCAAATTCTCTTTCAACAAAGGACTTGTCCCGCTTGCAGAGAGGGCCCTTAAAAGTCATCCTGCAGCTCTCAGGGATGCCTCAGTTGCCCAAAGCTACCTTGACCAAGACCACCCACTTTCCCAGTCAAGACCACATCCCATGACTGATTGATGAGGGTGAGTAAAGGCCTGACTTGGGACAGCTCTGAAGGGCCAGTTTGGCTCCAGAACTCCCAGTGAGGTTGCAGAGGTTAACACCAGACCTATATTACAGCTCAGCTTCATCCTTTACCCACTCCTTCCCATTTCCCTCAGTTCCACAGATGTTAGGTCCAAGAACATTCTTTTTTTTTTTTTTTTTAAGATTTATTTATTTATTTGCGGTGGGAGAGGCGCAGAGAGAAGAGGGAGAGAGAGAGAGAGTCTCAAGCAGACTCGCCTCTGATCACAGAGCCCGACGTGGAGCTCCATCCCAAGACCTGAGATCATAACCGGAGCCAGAGGCTTAACTGACTGAGCCACCCAAGCAGTCAAGTGACCAACTCTTGGTTTTGGCTCAGGTCATGATCTCAGTGTCAACCAGCTTTGCACTCAGCAGGGAGTCTGATTGAAGATGCCCTTCCTCTGCCCCTCCCCCCACTTGTGCGTATGCACATGCATGATGTGAACTCTCTCTTTCTAAAATAAGTAAATGAATCTTTAAAAACTAAAAATTAAAGGGGTGCCTGGGTGGCTCAGTCCATTAAGCATCTGCTTTTGGCTCAGGTCATGATTCCAGGATCTTGGGATCGAGCCCTGTGTCAGGCTCTCTGCTCAGTGGGAGCCTGTTTCTCCCTCTCCCTGCCACTCCCCTTGCTTGTACTTTCTCTCTCAAAAATTTAAGATTTAAAAAAAAAATCTTAAAAAAAATAAATGAAAATTAAAAATAAAAGTAGAAAAACTTTTCTTCAAAAAGTGTTTTGCTCATATAGACAGAGTAATTTATGCCACAGAATACATGAATAATTTGGTACAGTATTACCATCTGATGAGAACTTTTGAGATGTAGATTATTAAAATATGCAGAATTTGATTCTATTCATTCTATGCAAATCTAAATGTATAGCTTCAAGACCATAAATGAAAGCATAAATATTCCCTTCACATTTTTATAAATAAGTTTTAACACGATATAGTTAACATTTTGTTCACACCTTGGTTTTGGTTTTATAAAACAACATGAGTATCTCTTGAAAGCTGGCAAGCTTTTACGTTAAGTGATGTTAGTAGCCTGTGGTTTTAAATTTTGACATGAATATTTAAGGCTAATAAAAATGGTAGATGGATTAGAGCCCATTACTACTAAAACTATTTAAAACAAAGGAAAAAGATAGAAAAAAGAGGAAGAAATCTTTAGCTTATTAATAACAAGAAAAAATAAATGATATTCACTGTGGGATTTTCATAGGACTCTGGGATCATGACCTGAGCCAAAGGCAGACACTTCACCAGCTGAGCCACCCAGAATGATGTCCTTTTTAACATATTCATATCTATTCCAATAGTAACAACTACCATGTAGAGCATGTTAGGCAGTTGGTACAGGGACAGGTGCTTGCTGTACATTCTATCTATAATTTTAAGCCTGAGTTGCCTCCTAATTTTTATTTAAGGTGATAAAGCTATATTGGGTAGATTGCTTGAGCTTGTGAAGTATTGTTTAAAAAAAAAAGTAAAGAAAGCATTTGATTTAAAGAAAAAAATGACTGCTTTTTTTTTGTTGTTGTTAATGTGAAGATGCAGCATTTTGTTCTCTTCCTTTTCTTTCATAAACCATCAGACTGTAGGGAGAATGATAGCACCTCCTGGGATTGCTATTCTTACTAACTAGTTCTATAGTATCAGCGTGGTGACTTTAAATTTCATAACCACAAATAATTTTCTAAATTTATTAGCTCACTGACAAATGTCATGCAAAACAAAGAAGGAAAATGTAAAAAAATATTTCTTGGTTATAAAATTGAGCTCAGTTGCCATCTGTGATGAAAAAAGTTATTTCCAATTGCTATAAATTTCTGATGCTAAACTTATAAGATGCACTTGTGTTCTACAATTCATTGTTACTAATTTTTAAATTAAAATTTCTGAATCATAACGTAGTAAAGATTTCTTTGTGATCAATTTCTTGAATATATATTTTCTAGATTATTTTAATTTGTTTTAATACTTTATTACTTATGTATGCTTTCAGATTCTTGTTTCTATTTATGTCCTTATTCAAGAGGAACTCAGTGATGGGCTAGTGGAAGTTCATGTGCATAAGAACAACCCAAACCCTCATGAAGAAAGTGGTTAGGAGAGATTTTGGCCTGTCAGTTAAAACTTTAATGCACCAATATTAAATGGCTTACAAAGCCAATATAGAAAACGCTATAAACAAAACTAATAATTTAGAGATTCAAGATACTTCCAGAGAGTATGGAAATTATCTTGTATTGTTTACAAGGAAATGATGGATCTGCACTTAGGGAAAAAAAGTTAATATTCTTATTAGACCCTTTATGTTTAGTACATACCTTAACCTGCATGATGAAGACACTAATATTTAATGAAACAATTCTTGCTAATTGCAAGAGTAATAGGTGTTTACATTCTTTAACTTATTGATAAAATATAGTCATCCTGACATGATAACCTCGTTTTAATTCACAGGGTAACCTACTTGGGATTTAAACCTGGGTCATTGTGAATTCAAAGTTTATGCTATTTCCACTATAGTACATAATACCATGTAACTGGATTGTTCTCAAAATAATAAGCACAATGAAAAGAAAAGCAATGAAAATCATTAAAGTTATTTTGCTTAGTTCATAGTCTGGGGTCTATGATTACTGGACTATTGATCATGCTGTAATTTCATGCCCGCAGTTTGGTTGGGAACATGAGACACCATTAATAAGTACAGTTTTGATTGACTGGTTATGTTTCCCAAGAATTTGTCTGTGTCAAAGCCATAATAAACTCCAGTTAATATTTTCTTCTGTCTTAGGTATACTCCACTATAAATAATCCTGATCTTACACTTTTTTTTAAAAAAGTGATAAGAGTTCACTAAAAATGACTTAAAATTATAATGATCTTTATGGTAAATTTATGACCTGTCAAAAAATACATTTAAGAACAGTTCTAGAAAAGTACAAGAGCAAAAGTACCAAACACTCAGTGATCAGATTCTTTTGATTTGTACCCTAATGTTTCAAAGTGAAATGATCCAGTGTTACTTTCCCTTTCACATATTTTCTAAGCAAAAACCAAATAAAAAAATCTAATTCTACCTCAAATATTCTGAAATCAACCCTCTTCTCTCTCTCTATGTGTGTGTGTGTGTATATATAAATATTATATATAGGATATATAATTTTGCCAGCTTTATGTATCTTTCTCCAGCAGTAAGTTGCCCAGCTACTCATCTACTTGTGAAGATTCTATTTCTTTGGATACTTCCCCTAAACAAAATGAGCGAAATTAGTTAAAAGTATCTTGAGATTTTTTCTTAGGAAAAAGAAAATCATATCATGGCACAATAACTTCTTAGAATTGAGTCCAGAAGGAAGATATATAGGAGTTGAATTTCAACCCTAATCTGAAATGATGTTCAATCTTATATAGAAAGATTTTCCTAAAGAAAAAAAAAAGGCTAAAATCTTGCTTCAGAATTCAGGATTTTGCTAAGGGCTTTTGATCTTAGATTATAAGATTTATATGAGATAGTTGACTTCATTATTTATTAACTCAGGAAAAATTTTGAAATAAAACAAAATATAAAGGAGGAAGAATGTATCACAGCCATGCTTAAATTTTTAAAAATCTGCACAGCATGAGAAAAGTAATAAATACACAGCATAAAGGCATTTTGGAAGCTTTTACCTAAGGGTAAACTGGTTAATATTCAAAATTACAATATTAAAAAAGAAGATAAATCAATAGGATTTTCAATTCAAAACTACACTTCAGGAAACTACAGCACAATATTTTGCTGATGAGATACCAGTAAAAATACTGATTAGACAATAGGGGAATTTCTGGTCTTTTTTTTTTTTTTTTGAAAATATGTTCAGGCTTGAAATAAGGGATTTAGTCAGGAAAATTAATAAATATATTGGAAAAGGAAATCACCCAATTAGAAGGTCTCCTCTATGTGCCTGAGCATTTTCAAACATCCCTGAAAAATAAATGTTATTGTTTAAAAAATGAACTAATCTTTACCTAAAACACATAACTCCTCCCCCCAGAATATCTAAAGTTTCTCTTTTCTCTAAGAATTGGAAGGGAACAAATGAAACATAATCTATGTAAATATTGCAAGTATGCTCCAAAGATTTACTGAAACTCAGTGATACCTGTCATAAACCTAAAACCAGAATTTTAAAGATATGCAGTACACTTATGGGGGTACTCTGATAAAATACATGGAAGTCCTCTCTTAATGTTGTATTAATATGGATAAGTCTAACTCTGGTTCAGACTTGTGGCCTTCCCTGGGACACGACAAATATCTAAAAATTCAAAGCTAAAAATATATCATCATATTCATTGCGCTTTTGATACAGTTAATGGCATGCTTTAGAAACAAAATTTTTAGTTAACCTCCTCAGCTACTATGTTACAAAATGGACAATGAATATATGAATTACATAATGTTTTGATGTTATTCACAAAATATTGCACACTCCAAAATAATGGCACTGGCCTGTTATGAAAGAGGTAATACAGGAGTTGGAGAAAATGTTTTAGCAAATCTTCAGGCTAAGTGAATCGTTCTACCTAAAGTTTTTTCGCAAAGACAAATCCATGGAGACTTTTATAGATTTCACCTTAGATGCACAATCTCTGGCTTCTGAATCTGAAAAAAAATCTTGGAAAAATCAGGTTGTCAGATCAAAGAGGAAATAATCTGGCAAAGATGGGTAACTGCGTATTGGAACCAGATAACCTCAAGTAGACATTTGCTAAAGCACTCCATTAAACAACCTTTTTAAAATAGAGTTGAACACTGCTGGATTTCTGTAGTAACAATTCATGACTCACTTGTAACCTAAATGTTGCTGGAAAAGCTGGAAAAGTGGTATGTGGACAGTAATCATATCCTAGGGAAGATTTAAGCATCTCTAAATGAATTTTATATTACTGTCTCCCATTACAGGTTATGAAAATGCATCAGTGAATGTATACTGAGTTCCTGTGTATGTCTAAAGAATTGCCTATTTAAAAAACCATGACACTTACAGTGTCTTGAAAAACTATAAAAATGCCTGGACTCTCCTGATTTACTTCTTCAGTAATGAAGAAATATACAGGAAAGTTAGATGTTAATGACTCAAGGCATTGCCCCTTACTCAGAAAACTGATTGTACTGATTATGCCCAGTAAGATGGAAAAGAGGAAAGAACAAATGAAATAAAACATATGAAGAACAAATGAAGTTAAACAGAAATTAGTTGAACTACCAAACAACCTTGAAATTGCATATTTCAAAGTAATTTCCTTAGCTGTCATGACCCTGCATGATCACCTCTGATGAAGTCATTGAGGTAAGAACCAAGTCACAAGTAGGTTCATGCACTAGAAGTATCTGTATTTATAACTTATTCCAGTCTTTTACATTTCAATCTAAATGTTGTGAAAACTGTAAGAAGTCTAATCATTGCTGTATTCATTAATAGGTACAGGTTACCTTTACTCTCCAACTGTCTAATCATCCCTTACGTGACCGTGATGTATCCTTGAGCAGAGATAGATTGCTCTTGAACTAACAGTTAAATTAAACAACATTTATCTTTGGATGTACACTTAGCAACTGAAATGACATCAGCCATATTCAAATAACAAGAATTAGTAAGATACAACCATTAAGTATATTAATTGGAAAACCTCCAGAAGCAGCTATCACAATGAAGTTGACTGCTGACCCAACAACCATGGAAAAGCAGATAGCTTAATAAAGTAGATAACTTTCCCTTAAGAACATCAGAAAAAGATTTTTTTCTGAATACCTGGAAACAGTGATTATTACTCTTTTTAATACTTTTGCTATATATCATTTTAATTGTATTTTTTATCTTTACTGATTTACTGAAAAAAGATTATATATTCATAACTTTATTTTTCATATTTATATTATATACTTGTCATAGCTATCATTTTGCATATCATGCTATTACCACTAAAAATTTCCCATTATTTTTTTACCTAACCTTTTTTTTTTTTCCTTTTAGGATTTCATTGAGGATACCAAATTACATTAAATTGTCATGTCTCCTTAGGCTCCTTCTTGACTGTGACAGTTTCTCAGAATTTCCTTTTTTTTTTTTGATAACCTGGACAGTTTTGAATTGTAATGGTCAGGTGTTTGTAGAATGTCTTTCAGTTGGGGTTAGTCTACTGCTTTTTCATTATTAGTTGGGGTCATATATTTGGGGGAAAGAAGATCACAGAGAAAAAGTGTTATTCTCATCATATCCTAACAAAGGTACATATTATCAACCTGATTGATCACTGTTGATGTTCATCTTGGCTGAACACTTGGCTAAGGTAGTGTTTGTTAAGTTTTTCCACTTTAAAGTTGCTATTTTCCCCCCATTCATACCATAAACTTTGGAAGGAAATCCCTTTGTGCAACCCACACTTACAAGGTGGAGAATTATGATTATGTCCTTGAGGGTAGAGTATCTACCTAAATTATTTGGAATTCTATTGGATGTGAGATTTAGTTATTCTTTGTCACTTATTTACGTAATTTTTCAAAATGCTCATCAGTCTGGACCTACTCATGGTAATTTTTAAATTGGATTATGAACTAATACCACTTTCTTTTTTTGTTCAAATAATTCCAGATTTGGACATGGATCCTCTTCAGCTGAATTCTATTTACCTTTGACATACCCCCATCATTGCAAGGTTTGTTGTTGTTGTTGTTGTTATTGTTAGTACTTCATTGCTTTTTAACACTGTAAATTGCTTCAAGTTAATCTTGTGTATTTTCTGCTCTAGTCCTAGAATCAGCCATCTCTCCAAGGAGACTTGGTTCCTTTAATTGGTAAGTGGTATGAGAAAGCAATATCTTGGTGCTCATTGTGTTCCCTTGGATGTAGTACTTCTAGAACCTCTCAGCTAACAGAGTAAATAAGGGGTAATACGTGTATGTGCACATAACTATAAATACTTCTCCATGTGAACATCTGTATCCATAGTAAGATAAATACTATGCCCATACTGATGCTTCAAATCTAATTAAGTATCATTTAAATCATTCTGGTCTTTCTTCCTTGCTAATTTGTAACGACCCACACTAACAGTAAGAATATTGGTTCCCAGCACCTGCCATCCATTTACTTAATTATTCCAGTATGCAAAAAAAAAAAAAACCTGTATCAGAATTTATAATCCATATCCCTGTAGGATACAACTTTATCAATGAGAGTAAAGTACTTATGTAAAGATTTTTCCTTTAGTCTTATAGATCTCTCTCATTTCCAAAGTTACTTAGGTTAGCAAATTTTCCCTCACCCTGTTCATTAAGAATGTTTCAAACATCTATAGTAAGTTCATCTTTTGTTATAGTCTGCATTCTATCTTGAGACTCCGTGACCTCTTAAATGATTTTTCAGAATTTGCCTACATTAAAGCTTACTCTTTGTGCTGTAAAAGTCTGTGGATTTTGGCAAATGACTAATGTCATATGTCCATCATTATCGTATCATAGAGAAGAGATTGACCACCCTGACAAATGCCTTGTGTTCACCTATTCAACCATCTTTCACCCTGCTCTCCATTCCACTGTTAGACGTCTCTTTAGTTCTGCGTTTTCAAGAATGTTATAAAAGTGGAATGTTTGGTGTTTTTAGATGGCTTCTTTCACTCAGCTATATGCATTTAAGGCTGATCCATGTATTTTTGTGGCTGGATAGCTCATTTCCTATGTTGTTGAATCATATTCCACTGTATGGATGTAGCACAGCCCTTTTTATCCATTCACCTATTAAAGAACATATTGGTTGGTTCATGTTTGGAGCAACACTGTTATAAACATTTTCATGCAGGTTTTGTGTGGACATAAACTTTCAAGTCAGTTGAATAAATACCTAGAGTATGATACATGGATCATATGTGAACACTATGTTTAGTTTTATAAAAGATTGCTAACCTGTCTTTAAAGTGGCTGTACCAACATGAATTCCCAACAGCAATTAATAAAAGTCTCTGTTCCTCCACATACTTGTGATTAATTAATTTTGTCAGATGTTTAGATTTTAGCCTAATGGGCATGTAATAGTACCTCATTATTGTTTTAACTTTCATTTCTCTAGTGGAAATGATGTTCAGTATCTTTTCACATGCTTATTTGCCCTCTGTAAATCTTAGTAAGGTGTCTGGTGATGTCTTTCCCCTTCTTTTTTTTTTTTTTTTTAATTTGGGTTGTTTGATTTCTTATTGTTCATTGCATTTTTGGATACAACTCCTTTATTAGATTAGTGTTTTGCAAATATTTTCTCATAGTTTGTGACTTGTGTTCATTTTTTTAACAGTGTTTTTCACAAAGCCTAAGTTTTTTACTTTAATAAAGTGCAACTTACCAATGTTTCTCTCAGGGACAGTGTTTTTGTATTTGAAGCTAAAACTTATGTTCAACCTAAGGTTATATAGATTTTTTCCTAAACCTTTCTTCTGGAAAGTTTATAGTTCTGTGTTTATGTTTAGGTCATTGATCCATTTTGAGTTATTTTCTATTAAGGTATAATGTTCATGTTTAAGTGCACCTTTTGTTTTTGCTTTTGTTTTATTTTGCATGTGGACAACTAGTAGCTCTAGCTCCTTTTTTGAAAGACTAATTTTCTCCACTGAATTGTCTTTGTGTAAAAGGCACAACAATTGTCTTTGTTGAAAAGCGGTTTATTATAATTTTTGTGTGTGGGTTCCTGGGATCCTCCAATCATTACCATGGGATAGTTCTATTTTTATTTAGATCTTCTTTTATTTTTTTTTCACTACAGTTTTGTGGTTTTCTTCTTCCTGATTCTGGACATATTTTGTTACCTTTATATCTTAGTATTTTATTTTGGAGCTATTTTAAATGCTATTGCTTTTTTAAAAATGTCAAATTCTAATTGTTTATGGCTAGCATATAGGAAAGCAACTGACATTAGTTTATTGACATTCTACATTGGAAACTTGCTATACTCACTTACAAGGTACAATATTTTTGGTAGATTCTTTGTATAGCTTATTTCTGTTTAGACAATTATGAGAAGAGCAATTTTGTTTCTTCCTTTCCATCCATATTCATTTTATATCCTTTTCTTGTCTTACTGCACTAGCTAGAATTTCCAGTATGATGTTGCATAGAAGAGGTAAGAAAGTACAACCTTACCACATTGCTATTATCAGGGAAGCACCCAATCACTAGTAAATATGATGTTAGCTTAAGATTTTCCTGTATATGTTCTTTATCAGTTGAGGAAACCCCATTGTATTTTTAATGTGCTGAGAGTTTCTCAGCATGAATGGATGTTGGATTTTGTCAAATATCTCTGCATTAATTGATATGATAATAAGGATTTATTTACCTTTCGATGGAATATAATTTTAGAAAGACTCTAAAACATTAAACTCTTCCAGGAGGTGCACCTAAAAACAAAACAAAAAAAAACTGTGATGCCAATCATGGCAGTATGATTAATCAATGGCCTCTTCAAAAATGAGTTCCTCTTTTTGGCTGACTTATTATAAAAAAGTGCTGGTGTCCTTGAGATAAAAAACAATTTGAAAACTTTAGGCAAAGTAGCTATGTATAATAGAATACAAACAGAATTTAATTTGGCCAAATAAGATAATCTGAACCATTGTTAAAAGTTAATTTGGATGAATACCATAGTGAAGTAGTATTATCTTTATCTAAGCTGAAGAAAAGGAAGCATGGTTATTTAAGGTAGACTAGGTGACCTTAGAGACCTTTTGGGTCACTCATTGATCTTGGGATCTACTTCAAGACCACCTTTCTGTCAGTTCTGCTAGAAATTTATCCATTTTTGTGTAGTAGTCTTATGAAGACAATGATACAGAGACTGAAATGGAAATGTTTCTGAGAAGTCACTCTTCTGAAAGATGATTCAGCAGTCAAAACAAACAAACAAACAAACAAACAAACAAAAACACCCATGATGAAATCAGTCTGATAAAAACTGAAACCAAAAATCAGTCCTCTTCAAACCAAACCTTTCCTTCCATGAGAAGCAAATGAAACAATGAAATTCTGGAATGTCCTTGATTATTATTCTGAAACTTTGGCTAAGGAATGATCAAATGTGGGGTAAAGGCATCAAGAATAATAAGTAAACATTTTCTAAAATAAAGGGGAATACTAAGTCCAAAGTTCAACTTCTTTGTCCAGAGTTTCAAGCATTTGATATATAATCAAAGAGATAGAAGGAAAGAGAGAGAAGAGATTAGAGAGAGTGGAGAGAGCATTAGAGATATTTATACTCTAAGTAATTAATCAGTAGAATTACTGATTATGAGTTCATACCTCTGAAAATAAGCCAGTCAGTGGCAACCCCTCATTTCTGAATGTTAGCCAAGCAATAGCCTTATTTCATTAAATTTACCTCTGCGGAGAATCAGCTAATCCCCAAACAGTCTTGCTTCTTTCAATACCTAAATATATTCTTCCCTCAGTGATATATATTAGATGGAATCTTATTTAGTTTGAATCTGCACATTGAAATTGCATTTATCTTTTGCTTAGCAAGCAATAATTTTGTTTACTTCTTTGAGATATAATTAGCAGCCTATGATTTTACTATGACAAAGAATATCACAATGCTAGTAACATTTCTATATAAAGCATTCACAATTATTCATACAAAACAGAGATGCACCTAAGTAACCACAAAGAAAAATGAGTTTATTGCAATAATATGCTTGGTCTAGATATAAAACTGAAATGTTAACTGGCTGACTCTGGAGCCAAATTGTTTTTTTCTCCTATCATCCATGCTTTATTTTATCATGAACTCTTGGCTTTTCCTGTTTCATTTTCATCTTATTACCAAGCTCTCTATAATTTTTAAATACTTTTTTCCCATTATTTCTTAGATGAGTTTATATACGGTTTGGCTTTCTTTCTTTCTTTCTTTCTTTCTTTCTTTCTTTCTTTCTTTCTTTCTTTCTTCTTTTCTTTCTTTCTCTCTCTCTCTCTCTTTCTTTCTTTCTTTCTTTCTTTCTTTCTTTCTGCCATGTCTATGGTTAAACTTCATAGTATTCATTTATAAAATATCAGTTAAAACCCTACGTGAGTAATCTGCTCAATATTCCAATTATAAAATTAAAAAGGCATAATCCTGTTAGCCAAGGCATTATGCTTTTTATTGAGACAATACACAACATGGGATGGTTTACCTTAAATTAAATATCCATGTATCCTTAAATTAAGTATCCATAAGTCAGCCACAATTGTTGTGACCTTTTATAAAGATTGTATACCAGTCATGGAATTTTTCAGAAAGATTTTTTTTTTCTTTTCCTTCTACATCTTTTTAGGAAACCTATTCTTATAAATGAAAAGTCCTCATTACAATTAAGGTTCATTGTATAGTTTTCTTATAAGGAGACTTTGACATGTCTTGTCACTTAAATATAAAGTCATTCATGAGCAAAAGGTATGGTCTGCTTGTTTTTGGATAGTCTCAGTTTGCATATATTTTCCAGAGTTATTTCTAATAGTGTTCCCCTTCCTCCCCAAATATCTCCATTGGAAGCTTTTATTTTGTGTTATGAAAAAGTTATTGTTTCTGGACTTCTTTTCTGAAATGAGTGACTGGAAAACTGGATTAAATATAACATACAACTGTTTTTGTAAGTGGATCATAGGCAGCACATGACTGTGATACCTGAAAAAAAAAAAAA
>NW_024424452.1:56306608-56363463 GCF_017311325.1 Ursus maritimus
AAAAAAAAAAAAAGACTAATCCTACAGTGACAATTTCCTCATCATTGTACAGAGATAAGAAACTCTGGCAGACCATGTCCATCTCAGTGAGCCAATTAAAGAGGGGTTGGAATTTGGGAAGGCTGATGTGGCTGTACTGGGGACAAATTAACAGAAGTTAGAGGCTATATAGGGAAAGAACAACAATCTCTACAGAGCTCCCATTGATTAAATTGTTCAATATTAAGCCATGACTTCATAAGTGAAAATCCAATTGCTTTCTCTGGATAAATAAAGAAATAAATAAATTGATAGATTATACAGATCAATAAATAATAAAAATGTCAATCATTATAAGCAAAAAAGCTCCATTCTCAGTATTAAAAACTTAAGGTATTTTATGGGGATTTTTTGGTAAATTTTGGGGCTCAAATTCGTAATTATACTTACCAGATGCTAATGAAAAAGATGCATTGGGCTGCCTGGGTGGCTCAGTCAGTTAGGCATCCAACTCTTGGTTTCAGCTCAGGTCATGATCTCGGGTTTGTGGGATCAAGACCAGTGTGTTGCTGTGTGCACAGCAGGGAATCTGTTTGGGATTCTCTCTCCCTCTGCCTCTGCCCCTCCCCTACCACATGTCGTGCTCTCTCTCTACAATAAATAAATCAATCTTTTTTTTTAAAAGGTACATGAATAAGTGGATTTTCTAAACTACAATTTGAAAACATTAATTGGATTCATTGGATCCTGAAAAATCATTCAAAGTATTATTGAAATATGATCCAATTGATATTTTTCACTAAAGAAAAATATGGCTTAATAAAAATGTGCACAGGAGCACCTGGGTGTCTCAGTCAGTTAAGTGTCTGACTTGGCTCAGGTCACGATGTCAAGGTCCTGGGATTGAGTCCCATGTAGGGCTCCCCACTCAGCAGGGAGTGTGCTTGTCTCTGTGCTCCTTCCCCTGCTTATTCTCTCTCTCAAATAAATAAATAAAAAAAATTTTAAAATGTCCATAATAATTATTATAATTCAATCTAAAATTATACCATAGATGACTATTTTCTAAGAGTTGGTTTTTTTTTTTAGTAATTCATTGTCAAAGATTCAACTCTTTCTGTATTTTTAGAACAAAACTGTAGGCATATGAGATGAAAAATTATTAACACTCATTCTCTTCCATTGATATTTGTGAATTACAACAATATTATAAACATAACATACAGATTGCTACATTCATAAACTATTTCTGCAACTACTCAAAAGTGGAAACATTATTTTTCTACTAGGGCTACCTTTCTAAAGCAAATTAGCAAACATAATTGAAGTAGGTCTTTTTATTTAAGCAGTACTGTGTAAAGGTTCTTTCAGAGAACCAGATATTTAGAAGACATCCATTGCTTAAAGAATGATAAGACAAAATTTGTACAATTTCCATCTTTCCTAACGTGATGGAAACCCTGCAGAACTCAATGGCCTTGGTCACATATGTTGTATCACTGTTTAGAGAATAATCTCANNNCAGGAAGCTAGAACAAATGCTAGGAAAAGTTCTTAACTACATTCTTTATTCAGTAAGAAGTTGGTTATGAATCTCACAGTTGCAATTAGGAACAAAAAATGAGACAGGGAAATAGAGGCATTGAAAAGCCACACCAAATGAAAGAAGATAAATTGTTCTTCAAATGTTTCTGGTTTTCTTATTTAATTTTACTTGTTTTGTTGCTGTTTTTGTTTTGTTTTGTTTTTAGTAAACTAATGACTTAGACACAATCTTTTGAAGGGAAGCAAACATAAAATAAGTTACTACATTATAAAACCACATCCAAAAAAAGAGACAACATATAAAATAGTTGTAATTAAAATAATTAATGAAATTCTGCATTGAAAATTCCTGTATAAACAACATTCCAAATATGCTCTTTTTATTCTGTTTTTCAAGAACAACAAAAACCAAAACATCCTTCTCAGTTCAGGCTGACCCACTGGCTTCACCCCTGTGTATGATTTTTACTGACATGAAGTCTTTCTCTTTCCATTTAATCAGATCCTACAAACACACGTCAAGCCAAGGTCATGCAGAAGTGGAATTAATTCCTCAGCAAAAATGCTGCCCCAGCTAAAATGATCAGATTTTAATTCTCTCCACTTCTAGTTCTAGTTCTCTTGTTATTTCTGCCACATCTTCAGGTACTTCCTAGACTGAAGTCTTGACTCCTCAAAGTTATCCAGAAGGGTTGGAGTCACCCTTTTCCAAATTTCCATTGATGTTAACCTTTTGATTTCTTCCCATGAATCACAAACGTTCTAAATGGCATCTAGAAGGGAGAATCCTTTCCAAAAGGTTTTTAATTTACTTTGCTCATATCCATCAGAGAAACCACTATCTGTGCCAACTAAATCTTTACAAAATGTACTTCTTAAATATTAAGACTTGAAAGTCAAAACGACTCCTTGATCTATGGGTAGCAGATGCTGTGTTAGCGGCGTGAGAATAACATTAATTTCATTGTATATCTCCATCAGAGCTGTTGGGTAACCAGATACATTGTCACTGAGCAGTCATATTTTGAAATGAATCCTTTTTCTCACTAGTACATCACAACAGTGGGCTTAAAATAGTAAACCATGTTGTAAATAGATGTGCTGTCATCCTGGCTCAGTTGTTTATTTATAGAGCACAGGTAAAGTAGATTTAACATAATTCTTAAGGATCCTAGGACTTTGGGAATGGTAAATAAGCATTGGCTTCAATTTAAAGTCACTAGCTGCATTAGCCCCTAACAAGAAAGCCAGCCTGTCCTTTAAAACTTTGAAGCCAGACATTGACTTCTCTCTAGCTTTGTAAGTCCCAGATGGCATCTTTTTCCAATATAAAGCTGTTCATCGACATTGAAAATCTGTTGTTTAGTATAGGGATCTTCATTAATTATCTCAGCTAGACTTTCTGGATCACTTGCTGCAGCTTCTACATCAGCACTCGCTGCTTCACCTTGGTCCTTTTATGTGACGAAGATGCCTATTTCCTTAAACCTCACGAACCAACCTCTGCTAGCTTCAAACCTTTCTTCTGCAGCCTCCTTACCTCTCACCCCCTTAACAAGAATTGAAGAGAGTTAGTTAGGGCCTTGCATTGGATTAGGGTTTGGCTTAAGGGAATATTGTGGCTGGCTTAAAATCTTCTATGCAGACCACTAGAACTTTCTCCAGTCAGCGATAACCCTATTTCTTATCATTTGTGCATTTACTGGAGTAGCACTTTTAATTTTCTTCAAGAACTTTTCCTTTGCATTCGCCATTTGGCTAATTGGTGCAAGAGGCCGAGCTTTCAGCCTCTCTTGGCTTTTGACATGCCTTCCTCACCAAGCTTAATCATTTCTGGCTTCTGCCTTTTGATTTAAAGTGAAAGGTGTGTGACTCTTCCTTTCCTTTGAACACTTAGAGGCTGTTATAGGGTAATTAATTGGACTGATTTAAGCATTGTGTCTCAAGAAATAGGGAGGCCTGAGGAGAAGGGGAGAGAAAGGAAATGGCTAGTCAGTGGAGCAGTCAGACGCACCTAGCATTTATTGATTAATTTTGCTCTATGAGCACCGTTTGTGGTTCCCCAAAACAACTGCAATAGTAACATCAAAGATCACTAATCACATATCACCACAACAAATACAATAATAATAAAGATATTTGAAATATTAAGATAATTAACAAATTGTGACATGGAGACAAGAAGTGAGCAAATGCTGTTGGCAACATGACACTCATAGGCTTGTTCAGTGCAGGGCTGCCACAAACCCACAATTTGTAAAAAAATAAAAAGTAAAAATACAACATCTGCAAAGTGCAATAAAGCCAAGTAAAACAAAACTCTACGTGCCTTATGTATTATATAACATGCATACAATATATTTTCCCAGCTTGTTTTTTTTCTTTCTTTCTTTCTTTTTTTTTTTTGGAGATTTTTAGGTAATCTCCACACCCAATGTGGCGCTCAGCCTCACAACCCCAAGATGAAGAGTCAGATGCTTTACTGACTGAGCCATCCACGCACCCTCATTTTTTTCTTTTAAAGAGCAGGTGTTTGTTTTTTAAATGATGGCCAAAATGTTATTTCTTTATGATTATTACTTTTTGTATTCCATATAAAATCTTTATCTGCCCTGAGATTGCGAATATTTTTTCCTAAGTGTTCTCCTCACAGTTTTATAGTTTTGGTTTCAGTTTTTAAAAGACTTATTTTAGAGAAAGAGAGAAAGAGAGAGGGGGAAGGGCAGAAGGAGAGGAAGTGAGAGAGAATGTGGGACTAAATCTCAGGACCCTGAGATCATACCTCAGCCAAAACCAAGAGTCAGATGCTGGACCAACTGAGCCACCCCAGTGCTCTTATAGTTTTTAGTTTTAAACTTACTCATACAATAAATTCCACACTAATTTTTTTACATGGAATGAGGTGGAGAAATGCTTCAATTATCCAAAATGATCTACATATTCAATGCAATCACTACCAAATTCCAAAAGCATTTTTCACAAAAATATTAAAAAACCACTAAAATTTATATGGAATCACAAAAACTCCTGAATAACTAAAGCAATCTTTTTTTTCTTTAGATTTTATTTATATATTTGTCAGAGAGAGAGAAAGCACAAGCAGAGGGAGCAGCAGGCAGAGGGAGAAGCAGACTCCCTGCTGAGCAAGGAGCCCGATATGAGACTCCATCACAGCACCCTGGGATCATGACCTGAGTTGAAGGCAGACACTTAACCGACTGAGCCACCCAGGCATCCCATAACTAAAGCAATCTTGAGCAAGAAGCACAAAGCTAGAGCTATCACTTTCTTATTCCAAACTATATTACAAAGCTATAGTAATCAAAACACTATGGTGTTGGCATAAAAGTAAACACAGAGATCAGTGGTACAGAATAAACAGCCCAGAAATAAACCCATACACCTACCGTCTCCTAATTTTTGACAGGAGCATCAAGAACACACAATGGGAAAAGCATAGTTTCTTCAATAAAAAGTGTTGGAAAAACTAAAAGAATACAATTGGGTGTTTGTCTCACATCGTTATTTTGTACACAAAAATCAATTCAAAATGTAGTAAAGATATAATTGTGAGACCTGAAACTGTCAAACTCCTAGAAGGAAACAAAGGGAAAAAGCTTCTTGACCTTGATCTTGGCAACAATTTTTGGTTAAGACACAAAAGCACAGGCAACAAAGGCAAAAGTAGACAAGAGGCTAAAAAGCTGAAAAACTATGCACAGGAAAGAAAAACATCAGTACAGTGAAAATGAAACCTAGAGAATGGGAAAAGATATTTGCAAACTATTCATCTGATAAGATATATCCAGGGGTGCCTGGGTGTCTCAGTCATTAAGCATCTGCTTTCAGCTCAGGTCATGATCTCAGGGTCTTGGGACTGAGCCCCAAATCAGGCTCCCTGCTCAGTGGGATGCCTGCTTCTCCCTCTCCCACTCCCCCTGCAGGTGTTCCCTCTCTCGCTGTGTCTCTCTCTGTCAAATAAATAAAATCTTAAAAAAAAAAAAAAAAGAAGAAGAAATTATATCCAAAATATATAAAAAACTCTTATAAATGATTATATTATATTTGGAAATAGTTAACTACATACAATCAACAATCATAAGACTTTCAAATGCACCTAAGTCTATAGAAGCCTAAACATATGCTTATATATTGAGGAACATAGGATGAAAAAAAGATGTGTTTTTTTAGTACTAATATACATGACATCTGATAAACTTAATTCTTTAGAGAGTTACTTCAACAGGAAAATGCATTGTTTACTTTTGTTTTATTTGGCATAGTGAACAGAAAAAAAAAATTTGGTGGAGTGCTACAGAGTCTGTAGTATTTTAAAGACAGAAATTCTAAGGTCTTATGTGTATTTACAACACTGCAATTCTTCAAACCTCCCAGAAATTTTTCTAAAATAAACCATTAGTTTATTAGCATTGGTAGGAAGGAACACTTGTTTTCCTTTTTTCTCATTCATAACCAGCTTCCATCATACAGTCGATTTTTGTGGGAGAAGTTCACTGCTGAGTAAGCCAACTTTGATATAATGGAACAGTTTGAACACTGTTCTCCATCTCAATCCAATTTGCAATACACATTTTCCACAGCATGGGGAATTCTAGTTTTTATATTAATTTTTAAGCAGGAAAAATGTTATGATATTTAAAACGTTTTACATTTAAAGCTAAATAATTACTTTAAAAGTTAAATGATAAGTTGAAGCAAATCCACATTTTTTGCAGCATTGACTAATCATATGGAGTGATGTGAGATATGAATGATTTACAAATTATTCTACCAGCAGCTTATTTCTTAATAAATTTCTCCCTGATACCAGAAAAGCTTGTAAAAAACCAACTCACTCTAGCATTCTTTGCATTTCGCATAATCAGTCCTAAGAAATGACTTGACATAATTATGTTCCCAGGTAATTAATATTTTTAATTGTCCTTATTGTTTAGAGCAATAGCATAGAAGAGCATACGTGGGAATTATATGAGGTTTAAGCAAATTAAAAAAAATATCGATAGCAAAAAAAAATAATCCACAATATTTTATTTCATTTTATTTTATTTTATTTATTTGAGAGAGAGAGAGAGTGAATAAGCATGAGTGGGGGGGTGGAGCAGAGGGAGAAGGAGAAGCGGACTCCCCACTGAGCAGGGAACCCAGGCGGGGTTCAATCCCAGGACTCCAGGATCATGATCTGAGCTGAAGGCAGACTCTTAACCAACTGAGCCACCAAGGCTTGACAGTAATGTTTTTAAAGGTATTTATATTTTAAATAGTTAACAGGGCATTTTTAAGTATTTTCTCTGTACAATGAAATAGGAAAACAGTCATGAATAACTGCATAGTTATAAACAAAAATCAACTTTGCAAATTTAAGATTTTAAAAAGCATATATCATGAATAGGGTAAATACATAGTGCAAATCATCCTGTTCATTGATTGTAAAAAAAACTAAACCTCAATTTAAATAATTAATTTTATATAAATTTATATATAATTCTGTTAAGGTCAGAGAGAAAAAATTATAAGTAAAATGAAGAGAGGTGATGGAAGTTCTTCATTAAGCTGAGTTTATTTTCTTAAATATTTAATGCATTTATCTGAATTTTGTACTTCCTGTTTTCCTGTCTTTATTATCTTATTGCAAGCATATTTTTATTTTAACTTACAATTATAATACCTAGCCTATTTAAAATATATACTTCACCTATCTGAGTTTTAAATTTGTTTTACTTTATATCACTTTCAGCCATTTTCACATCACAGAATTATTCCCCTTAATTTATGTTCATGTTAAATCTTCTGCTAATCATATATTTAAAAATTATGTCCCAAAAATTCACAAAACTTAGGGTTTTGGAAATTTACTTCGTAGTGAAGAAAAATAGGAAATTTATGGCGGCAAAGTGTATTGAACAAAGCTACATTCTCGGTCAATTATGTTTCTTGGTAAAATTCAATAGTTATTTCCTCTGAAAAACTAGATATTATACACATACAAGGAACTAAGCTAGATGAGGTTTGGGAGTTTCAGTTTTGGAATTAGGCCAGAAGTTTCTCATGTGTAAGGAACAGGAAATAGAGCAGGCAAGTTTGTAATGATACACTCTGGTCACTTCACTTCTACTACAATGAATGACCTACATTTCTCCCTAATGTCCTTATGCTGCTAGCACAGGCTACAAAGTCCCCAGAGAGAGAGAGAGAGTCTGCTTGGTCAAACAAGAGTAAGTCAGTGCAACTCACTTGTTTTAGGGATCCTGAAGAGAAGAAAAATTGACCCCATAAGCCAGAGTTATTTTCTCACCAATACTGTACGTAATGGAGTACAGGAAATCCCCCAAAAAGGAAATCGGTAAATGTACAATATACAACCTAAACATGTCACAAGTAGAAATTCCAACAGTTGAATAAAATTGAGTAGCATTTACAAATGTACAGAGATTTGGGAAAACTGAAATATCTTTAAGAAGTATCAGTATATAAGTATTCCAGGCAGTGAGGTTTAAACATATTAAATTTAAGTTCAGGTATTAGTCAAGTGCCTTGACTTGACTATTAGTCTTCACTAAAAGGGAAAGAAAGAATAAGTGAATATTTAGGAGAAAGTTACAATATTCTAGGTAGGTTAATTTTAATTTTGGAGCTGTCTCTACAACTGCAGCCAGATTAGTGTTATCAAAGCATTGCCTAAATTTGGGTTTTTAAGTTCATATTACAAGCGGATAAACTGCGTGGGGAGAATTACTGGGTCCCTACTGAGTGGTGCTGTCATGTAGACAAGTAGCAAAATGAAAAGATTATTCTGCCCAATCCGGTTTTGATGTGTGTGAATAGGTCCGGTCTTCATTATACAGATAAGATTGGAAATTGATAGACTAAGTGAAGTGGAGAGTTGAAATGTTATCTCAAAAATTTCTACAGAAATAGAATGCTAAATTAGATTAGGAACTAAAACCTAATTTAGCGCTGAAAACAGTGGAATTGAAAATCTATTTTGTTCATGTGTATCAGATAATTATAAAATGTTTCCTTCACTTAAGACCACATTCATTTTTTTTCCACTTTTAATTTAATGGCATCAATATAGTGGCAAAAATGCAATTATTTTTTGGATAAAGCATCTTAGGGTGGACTGGTTTACAAGCACTTACTGTTCATCGAGTGCATAGCAACACATTAGGACCTGGGGGAGGGTGTTCCAGCAAGAGACGCAAAAAAGGAATAGATGCAGTGAACAGTTTCTTCATAATTCATCATCGAAAATTAGATATTAAATTGTTTCCAGCCAGACGTACTAGTTTTCTCACATCCACCTAAAAGTTTGTCAGAATATTTATGAATGATATACTAAAACAAGTATTTTGGGAACACCTGAGCGGCTCAGTCATTAAGCGTCTGCCTTTGGCTCAGGTCGTGATCCCAGGGGCCTAGGATTGAGTCCCAGCATCCAGCTCCTTGCTCAGCAGGTAGCCTGTTTCTCCCTCTGCCCTGCTCTGCCTGCTATTCCCTTTGCCTGTGATCTCTGTCTCTGACAAATGAATAAATAAAATCTTTTATAAATAAATAAATAAATAAATAAAATAAACCAGACATTTTGGGTGATATTGTCTACCTGAAAACAGTGTGTATACTCTCCTTATGCATCCTTTACTATGCTAAACCACACTACTAAATGATCTGTGCTATGACTTGTGAAGGAACGGAAGTGGAAAAGTTTGGGTGTTGCCTTCCAGAATCACAGTGCATTGTGTGCCAACACAAAAATCAATTATAAACATAGATACAGAAACCGATTATATGCTCAATTAAAAGTCAACAGAACACAAAGCCAAAAATAATTCTGAAAAAAAAACATTTAATTATGAACCAAATATATAGTCAGTATTCTTTATATTTTTAGGAAAGTTGAGCTGTTTATCCCACTTTTAAAAAGAGCAGCAAAAGAATTAGTAAAAAGATAAAACTTAACGGGAGTGTGTATTCTTGTGAATTCATTCAACAAACACATCCAATCATCTATAATTTTCTTCCAAACTGTTGCTTGTATGATGGGTAAACTCAAGGCAAAGCAAAGATTGCTTACAAAGGCCCACATAGAAGAAAACACTCGGGGCCATTCATCTCTGTATGCAATTTGAGAAAGTATTATGGATGTCATGCACTATGCAATGGTTTATTTTTCACTGGCTTCTAGGAACCTATTGTAAGGAAATTTGTAATAAGCCAAAAAGATTATAGGGTGTCTCCAAAGAAAAACTGCATTTTGTTTAGAGCAGAGCATTCCGGTACGTACTATCTGATCGTACCCTTTTAGGACATTTTTTAATTTAGTTGGTAAATGAGAAATATTCTGTTAGGTTTTGTTTGGTTCTCTCTCTCTTTTTTAAAAGAACTCATTCATGTTGTAAATTGAACCCTAACTGAGATATTTGTAATTCAGCTATTCCTGGATTTTAGTTGTTGGTGTTGGATTTCTCTGGGTTTTCATAGATATCGGACCAAGACGATTGGAACTAGCTTCAGTGAGAAGTACTAGCTCTGTTGATTTTAATATTTGTCTCACTTCACCCTATGTAGTACAATGACCTGAAAACTATTCTTATATATGTCTGTTTTTTCAAATTAGCATGGATATTTTATTTGCATTTATTACACATGGTTTCATTTTATATTTTATGTTGTTCTCATGATCATGCGGTCACTTTACCAGTTTTCATATATTGTTTCTAAAGAATACCAGAATACCTGTTATCATGTATATTAGTTATCTATTGCTATATAAAAATTACATGTCAGTGGCTCCAAATAAGATACATTTATTATCTCATAGTTTCCGTGGGCCAGGAGTTCAGGCAAGGATTACCTGAGTGTGGTTCAAGGCCACTCACAAGGCTGCAGCCTAGGGGTCAGCTGGGCCTGAGGTCATCGCTAAACTCCCCTAAGGAAGGCTTCATTTTCAATTTCAATTTCAATTTCAATTTCACTGAAGAGGCTGTTGACAGCCTTCAGGTCCTTTCTTGCTGTTTGATGAAGATATCAGTTCTTTGCCCTGCTTATCTCTAAAACATTGCCTCGGTAGCAACATGGCAGCTTGCTTCCCCCAGAGTGAGAGGAGAAAGAAAAATGGGCGGGGGAAGGAAATGGGGGCAGGGGGTTAAGCAAAAGGAAAGCCAGAGTCTTTTAAAATCTAATTTCAAAAGTGACATTTCGTTACTTTTGCCATATTCTTTTGATGAGAAGCAAGTCTCCAAATCCAGCCCACAATCAAGAAGATATATCACACAAGTCTGTGGAGTAAGAGGAGGCAGGGGTCATTGTGAGGTTGTCATTGTCATTACAGGTTGTCCATCACACCATGGTAACACAACAACAAAAACGATGCAGTTTTGACAGGATTATGTGAACCAATGTCATACACTTAGATGGATTTTAGCCATCAGCATCTCATCGCTCAACCTACTGGCCAACAACAAGAGTAGCTTAAAACATAATAAAGAGATAATAAAAAATGACTAGCTTGAAAGTTATAAATCATCAGGCTCAATGTTCTTCCTTGTGATGAGTGTCTAACAGTTATTATTGATGATAAACAGCTTGGTTTCTCAGGTCTTCAGTGATTAGCTGGTATTTTTTCCCACAATTTAACATCCATCTCAAGGAGGAGGTTGTTTCTTACCCTAAATCCTGATGATTAGGAGAAATGATGAGAAATGTTCTAAATATTAAAGTATAGGGTGGATAGACTGTACACATGTCAGGAACACTGGGTTGATTTAACAGATTTACAGACTCTAACAGAATTCTGCTTCATAATCCCATGACATGAAGTTCCTGAACAGCTCTGATCACAGATCTTGCTAAATTCTGAGACATGAATATTTTAGAATCAGTCTCTTGCACTTTCGCCAAGACAAACCATCTTAATATCCTGATATTTAAATGTACAGTTTTCTTCCATGTCTTCATTATTGAGTTAAATGTACCATGATATTATTTTTATATGCATTTCATCTTTGAAGATTTATAGAACATTAAAAAGTCATAGGTAGGGAAATGAACATACTTATAATGCATGGTTAGTAGGAGTCTAGGCTAATGTCTGTGTACTGACTTGAAATGGTCTCCCAGATACATTTTTTCATGAAACAAAACTAAGGTGTAGAACTGCCTTTTAACTATTTTATCATTTTATGTATATGAATATTTATATATATAAATATGTATATATAAAATACATATGCATAAATCTATAAAATAATACAGAGATAGTTGCTTTAGAAATAAAGCATCAAGTTTCAAGTAGAAGATCATTTTTCACTGAATATTCTTTCATTTTTTATTTTTATCGCTTTCTTGTATTAAAAAATCAAAATAAAAACAATAAGATAAATATAAATAATAAGTGATTACATGATTATTGCAGAAATAAAATGTTACCTATAATTTGGCAAAATTTGCTTTTGTGTTAAATTAAACATTGAGGGACACCTGGGTGGCTCAGTCGTTAAGCATCTGCCTTCAGCTCAGGGCGTGATCCCGGCGTTCTGGGATCGAGCCCCACATCAGGCTCCTCTGCTGGGAGCCTGCTTCTTCCTCTCCCACTCCCCCTGCTTGTGTTCCCTCTCTCACTGGCTGTCTCTCTCTCTGTCAAATAAATAAAATAAATCTTTAAAAAATTAATTAATTAATTAATTAAACATTGACAATTATGATAACAGCTGTTAAAGAAATTGCTCAGTTATTTTATATATATATAAGACAATTCTTTCTGCATGTGTTTGCTATAATAACTAATTCATGATTACACTGAAAATATTTTTTATTAAAATATTTGGTGACTGATAAAATATTTTTCATACTTGTACATATCTGGAAAAAGTAATCACTTGAAAATATACTTTGTTTAATATGCAGATCTATATAAGTGAAGAATTGCTTACTTATTGACATTCATTCAAATATAATATATCTTTACTATTTTTTGCTCATAGCAATTTTAATGTATTCTCTGACCTTTAACAGAAATATTTCTCTATGAAGAATTCCAGAACATTACATTTCATGGTCTCATAACATAACCTTATTAGAAAATATTATTCATTCTTTATGTCCTGCAGACATAAACGAGAGATTTCTACCTTTCTTGGCTATTCATTAACAGATTTTTCTCTTAAAAATGTGTAACCATGGGATGTCTGTAAGAATTTATCCATAAACCATACTTTAACATCCTCTATCCAGTAAAGTTTAACTGCTTATAATTTTTTAGATTATGGCTTTGTTTTCTTATTTAAAGTTCTATCAGGTCTCCTGGCTGGCTCAGTTGGTAGAGCATGCACCTCTTGATCTTGGGAGTGTGAGGTCAAGCCTCATGTTGGGTATAGAGATTACTTAAAAAAGTAAAATTGTATCCTTTTAATATCCGTACCTAACTTTATTAAAGAGAATTATTTTTCACTTAACAGAACTAAGATATCTAATTTTAGGAAAAGTTAGATCAAAATCCATTTTGTTTTGTTTAGTGAGTTTCTTTCATATGTCTCTAATGTTGAGTGGTAGATGGCATTAATAGCCCCATTTCTTCAACTAGTTGCTATGCTTTTGATTGTCTCCACCATTTTGTTGCTATGCTTTTGATCATCTCCACCATTTGACTTTGGGCTGTTACATGATTTGATTTGGCTGATAAAGTAAGATATAAATGACAGCTTGCCAGTCTGTGCCTAGGTCAAAAACGACATTGTTTCTGTTTTACTTCTCACCATTTGCTTATCTCCAAGAGAAGCACATGTCCAGACAAGCCAGATCGTCTTAGAAGGAAGAGTCCTCACTGCTATTATCTTGGCAATATTGTCAGTGATGACATATTACATGTAAGTAGAACATAATAAACTATCACCAAAAAATTGAAAAATGTGTTGTTTTTTGTGAAAGGACTCGATGCAATGAGAATGTATTTCCTTCATTGAAAATTCATGACTGAATGAAGTAAATGGGATAAAAATAGAGATTTTAAGAAACATATTTTTAGGCAAAGTACAACTATAGTGTTAGAAATGTAATGCAATGGGGAGCCTGGGTGTCTCAGTTGGTTGGACATCCGACTTGATCTCAGCTCGTCTTGATCTCAGTTCAAGCCCCATGTTGGGCTCCATGCTGGGTATATAGACTACTTAAAATACAATAAATTAAATTAAATTAAATTAAATTAAATTAAATTAAAATGAAATGTAATGGATAATAGAAAACCATCTTTGAACATATTTTTAAACATTTATTTATTCATGAGGAGTTGTCTTTGTCTGAGGGAACATCATTTCTATGTTGACAGTGTATCCTCAGAATAAAGATTTGGGGGAAATTATTTTTAAAAAATAGTTGAGTTTTTAAAATGCGAACTCCTTCTTTGAACTTGTATATGCTATGGGTTTTGATAAATGTATGGAAGAAGTTCTGAGTAAATTTTTGTAAAAGATGTAAGTTCTGTTTGTAAGGTAGAAATAAATATCAAAGAAATTATGCAGTTAATTAATAATGATAAAAATATTCACCTAGAAGAAAGTGTATAAAAGAAATCATCAATCTGTTGAACAAGTGTGCCATCATAGTTCTTGAGTATTAGTAGAGATTTGTGGGGTATTTTTTGTTTTTTTTTTGTTTTTCCACTAACATAATAGGAGAAGATTGATTCAGAGTTAAAGGTTCAGTGAAGTCATGTGTGGACCAGCCCCCAAAACACTAAAGATGAGCTATATAAGTCACTTAGATATTTTTCTGCCAACACTACTTCTAAGTTTTTTTTATCTTAACCCAGAAAATATTATGAACTAATATTGGTGTCCTGGGAGGATATTGGGAGAAGCCAAGTACCACATTACAGGTTTACTCATCCAGCCTATGGAGACATCTAAGTGATGAGGAGCTAAGGCCTGCCGATAGCCATGTGCATGAATTTGGAAGAGGATTATTCAGTCCTGATGTTCAGATAAACCAGCCCCAGCTGAAAGATTAACTGTGACCTAATGAAAGACCCTGAGCCAGAATCATTCAGCTAATTTGCTCCCGGATTCCTGATTCACAAAAATCTGTGAGATAAAAATGTTCAATTTTTTTAAGCTGGTAATGTGGTGATTTGTTATTTAACAGTGGTAATGAATGTGCTGATAATTAGAAATTTAGTTTAAATTTTCTCTTTATTTCATTGCTAACCTATTATTTACTTGATATACTTGTTCAAAATACTCAGAATTATAATCCAAAAGCATAGGCTATTTTTTATTCATAAATTAATTGATCAAGTGCAAGTTTAGTGGGATTGATTTATATGCTATGTATTTTCAGTTCTTGTTTAAGAAAAAAAACAGCATGCTTGTTTCTTATATGCAATCTCCTACCTAATGTATAAGCATTAATGAGAGTTAAAAGTATACCATCTATTTCTTTGAAACATCTTTTGAAATCTAGAATAGAACCCATATAGAGTAAATGGGTACAAAATTTTTTCCAAAAGACAATTTCAATAATTTTCTTAATTAGAAAAGAAGCATGAGTTTTCAAATGTTGACTAAACCAAAGAAAACTATTGGAATTTTCATGTATGTTTTCAATTCCTAGGCTTTGAATTCTAAAATATTTCATTAATTATTATACTATGTATAACCTTTAGATCAATAATTCTCACATGGCACTAAAATAATTCACTACATCTAGTCTTCATATTACTTTAAATACTTTTAATAACTTGAGCCATCTTGGTTCTAGTTTTCACTTTTCCTAGTGTTCTAGTATATTTGAAGTTTTGAAATTCTACCATTTTGTATTTGATAGAAAGTGAGGTTGTAAAATGGTTATCATTCTAATTTAGTAAAACAGAATATATATACACAAGCAGATGTATAATATAAAGTGAAGTGTTAACACTGGTTGCCCCTAGCTATGGGAATTTATAATACAAATATACATACATATATACTTTCCAGGGCCATTAACAAAATTCAGTCAATTCCAGTCTTAACCATTTTCCTGTTCCTGTATTATACCACCATCTACATAGGCCAGTCTTTCACCTGCATCGCATTCTAATTTATCACCAATGAAAATCTTGATAATTGTGATGCTACTGCACATTAGAAATTTCACCCACCCATTTATGACTAGTTATGGTTCTCTAATCACTCTTTTGGCCCTGATTGATCTAGCTCTGGGATGTCATCATTAGAGTATGCATTCTAGAAGCTCTATTAGCTTGGCTTCCTCCAAAAACCTTAGTCTCAGAAATGAGCCATAAACGTACGTGAACTTGCATGTGATTTCTGGCAGCAAGAACAAACAGCGGGAAAGATAAAGAGGTAGAAGAAAATAAGAATGACCACACTTGTCATCACTACTAGCAACTGGATCTCAAGCCTGGGACTCAGTGAGGAGCCATGTTGAGTATGTTTTGATTTTGATTTTTGAGAAACAGAAAATATATGTACACTAGCTCTCAACCACCATTTTACAAGGTTTACTCCATAGGATGTTAATTACTTCACAATTCCAAATTTGTACACTTATCAAAACATCAGAATATGCATGTTCTATATCATTTCATATGGTGGTGAAAGACAAGTTTTAGGAAAGAAACAGGGAATATATGCTAATCATAGATGAGGGGAGATATTGTCAGCATGCATGTATTTACCATAGTAACACATAAACTGTTGTCTTTAAAAGATGAGTTGAAGCACAAGGGTTGTTCAATACTACTTCAACTACCATAAAAGACTTAGACTTTTAAGATACAGAGAAAAAAATTGTATTTTCTAGAATAACCTCAGATGGTAATCAACACTTTAAAGTGTTTAATAAAATTTACACTGACTCTTTATGATCGTATTACCAAAATATTTTGAAGAGAAATACTGAAGGTATTAAAATTTTATAATTTATTAAAAGGACAAAAATGTATTGTGTTAACAAATGAATGTTTGTAACTTTATTGATACTTAGCACAAAATTTGCTCTCAGACTAAAGAAATCACAACACTGATGGCAAGAGTTTTACTGTGCAACAACTACTTACTTACACTTAGGGATTTATTCTGCCATTGGACCCCAGGATGTTGTGATGAAAAAGAGGAAAGATATATACCAGAGTACCTGAATGAAAACAATTATTGAGTAAATAAGTAGATGGTAAATTATCAATCTCATTATTATATTGTGAACATTACAATGATGCTTTATATTGAACAGGAAATGCATTTTGTTTTGTTCTAAAACAATTCACATTATATAACAGATATTTTTTTGCTTTAGAAATACTGATTATTCCATTGTGAGCTGTAGTATTTTCAAAGAGTAGAAGATCTTTAAAGAAACTAGATTTAAATGTATATGACACTATAAAAGAATCCCATGCCATAAAACACACAGAAAAAAGGGGTGAAGTTGCTGTTTGCAGGAGTAAAATAGTAGCATTTTATGAGTTGGGGAAGTTTTATGATACCGCCTAATGATTTTCTGTGTTTGGCCAGTGTACAAACACTTCTGCCTCCATAGTTTGCCACGTCTAAATTGCTAGTCTGCTCGTATGCATGGCTTTCCTCCAGTTATTTTATGAACCTCGAGCTTATTAGATTTCATTGTTGAAAATGCAGTTTCCCCAGATTTAAGGTGGGCTGCGTCACCTCCATGTGGATCATGTCTTTCACACTGTGCTTGTATTTAATGACTACATCTATACATCACAAAGCAAAGTGGTGACTTGGCAACTACATATTTGGTCTATTTTATTTATGGCTCAAGAAGGGAACTTGAATGTCTAACTCTACCACAACCAAAGTTACCTAAAGATAAGAAAACTGAGAGCCAGGGAATTTAAAGTTTCTCCAAGGTCTCCTTGCTCTTTACTAAATGTACTTTGCCTTACTCCAAGCTACAGTGGGTAAATTCACAGTTAGAATTAATATATGTGAGGCTCCAAATCATCTACATGGAACCAAAAAAGTGTTAAAAGTATAACAATTTCATCTTTTAAAATCCCTCAATTAATTGAGATGGGAAGAAAATGTAGAACCAATTATTTCAAAAATCTTCATACTTAGATGTAAAAACAAAGCCCTAGGGGTGTGAAGCGAGTGATCCAGGATCACACAGCTGATAGAAATTATAGAATTATAAAGTTAATATGGTCACATAAATTTGTTGTTCTTCATATGGTGGCATAACAGTACTACTCTTTATTTTTTTAAAAGATTTAATTAATTTATTTGAGAGAGAGAGAGAGGGAGAGGGAACACGAGCAGGGGAGGGGCAGAGGGAGAAGCAGACTCCTCACTGAGCAGAGAGCCTGCCAACTAGAGACTCAGGTCATGATCTCAGGACCCTGGGATCATGACCTGAGCCGAAGGCAGACACTTAACCAACTGAGCCCCCCGGGTGCTCCTAATAGGAGTCTTTAATTCAATGCCCTGAATTTCTAAATTTTTCTAGTAGCATCTTTGTGATAATTACATTTCTAAGTATAAAGAAAAATAATCTATTATTCCAATACAAATCTAAGCCATTTTTTCCAGAAAGAAAAAAAGATAATCTATACTTTAATTATAATAAGAAATATTACATTTTCTTTATAAGGCTCTTTTTCAAACAGAAAAATTTGGAAAGGTACTGACAAATTCTAATAAATTAAATATTAACTTTAAACACATTTATTTAACTGTCAAAAGTATTAACTTTAAAATTTTCTCCACAGCCTAAATTAGCAGGGTATAAAGCATGTAATACATTTTTGTTAGTTGTGATTTTATGATGACAAAAAATTACTAGGAGGTTCACAAGATATGAAGGACATGATTTGGATGTGATTATATTGAAAATTGCTCCATATATCTTGTGTTTTAACTAGAAAATTGCCATGTAATCATCTAAGACCTCACAGTGAGATTCACATACAAAAAATATATATAAAGCTATCCCAAATCCCTGCCAAAAAGGAAAATTGATGTGATCCAAATATTAACACAAAGGTAATATACAAAAAAAAGACATTATTGAAATAATAAGCAACAAGAGAAAGTGGTATGGAAGGAATGTGGAAAATGTGAGTCTTGGCTAATTTTCAATTTATGGATGGGTCAAATATTTTAGATTTATAATTTATTAGACATTTGGAGGGACTAGTGAACTAAGACACTGTATCATTGCTCTGTGTCAAAACTAGATACATTTTTAATATTTATTTTCAATGACACTTATTTATTGCTCTTTTTGTCTCTTTTTATTCTTTTATTTTTTCCTTCCTTCCATCCTTCTTTCTTTCTTTCCTTTTTTTCTTCCTTCCTTTTTTTCTTTCTTCCTCTTTCACTACTTTTTCCTTTCATTATTCCTTCTTTTTATCTTTTTTTTGGGGGGATATCCTTATTTGAAACTATTCATTTTTACCAATGTAAGAAGTTTTATCAATGTAAATCTAATGCCCAGTTCTCATACATGGATAACATCCAATAGTGGTTAGTCTTCAAATTCTGATCGTGCCTACTTACTTGTATTCTTTTTAGGCTTGGTAGATAAAATACTGGATGACAGTTAATTTCGAATTTCAAATAAACAACAAACCAATTTTTAGTACAAATACATTTCATGCAACATAATTCAGTATTCTGTATTTTTATTTGTTAACCTGGCAACCATAATTTGTTTATTCTATTAATCTTATGTGGAATGATGATACGAATATGAAGTATAAAAATTCTCAGATCCAGTCACATGGATTTCTTTGTTCCCACACTTCTGAGTTTTCTGAAATGTGAACTCTAAAGCCATATAGTTCTGAATTTAAATCATAACTGCATGAATCTGATCAAATCACCTCTCCAGACTTATTTTTTTCATTTAATAAGCAGTAGTAATGATTGTAATAGCTTCAGAAGCTGTTGTGAAAATTAAATGATATTGTATGTAACTGGCAAAAGCAGTAAATATTTATAAAATATTTCTTTCAAAAATGAAGTTAAATAAAACAAAATTTTAGAACTTCACCAAGACACTAGAATAAAAGCCTCTCTTGAAAATACACCCACTTATCTCAAACTCAGAGAAAATAAAAGTCCCTTCATTATTTTGTTTATACAATGAAGTACACCTGTCACTTAAAGAAGAGGTGAGGAGGTCACCTACAGAATCCACAAAATTGCAAATCAGAATTTGGAAAACTATGAGATATTTTGAAGATATACTGTAGCAAAATAGATAATATAGTAATACAGACACTGTGCACTTTGGACTAAAAAAGACTTTGAATTTAATTCCTATTGCCTTTCAAATGAACTGTGAATTTGTCTTTGCCTATAAAGTTGGATAAAAGTTCTTCTTTATAGTATTATGTGTATAATTAAATGGTATAATAAATTTTAAATAATTGAGCATAATGAAGATACTAATACTGCCACTCATCTGACAATTCTTTTTTTTTTAATCTTGTGCTTTTTATAGTTGTCTCTAACTCAATTACTTTTGTTTATTTTCTCCCTATGCCTTGTAAAACTTATGCCTACTTTCCTTCCTCTTCTCCAATGAAACCATTTTCTTTTTATGTCTTTTAAAATTTTAGATTTGTAGCTGCCCCTCTATGTTTGTGATCTATAGAAGATATTTTCTCAAGTGTTAAAACGTATGAGATATGAAATCTTGGAAGAAATGTGTAAAGGCCGCCTGTCGCCTTAACCTGATGAGTAAGTAAAGCTATGAACAACTAATGCTTGAAAATGAGAAGTTAATGACTACCTTGCCTAAGGATAAAGAAAAGTAATTTGATAGATAGGAAGAAATTTACTGTGTTTTCAAAAAGAAATCCCTTCTAACAATCAATTATGCTTATACAAGTGCTTTAAATATGTGAGTAAAAATATTGTGTAATAGAGTATTATAGACAGAAAAATTGACTTCATAGTCAGTATGGAGAGATCCCATGTCCCCCAGGAAACATTCCTTAACTTTGAAAAATGGATGAATTAAAGGCAGGAAGATGAGGCAACAAAGAAGTTATTGCTCATAACATAATTTATCAGAATACATGTTAACAGAGGTTTAAAATTATTATTAAATACACTAAGGAGAACAAATGTTAAGTTTGAAAGTTTTTTTAACTGCCCAAAATATAATAAACAGCAAAAGAAACAATAATATATGGGCAAGGATACATGGACTACACAGCTCAAGGGCCAAATTACAGGGCATTTTTTAAAGGTTGTAAAAAAGAATAAGAAGAGGCAGAAGCAGCAATAAGACCACGAATGGTATGTAAAGCCTAAACTATTTATTTTTTTTAAAAAGCTTGCACATCTTTGGTGTATGGCATATATCTTAATTATTATATTAGTTTTTCTCTCTCTGAAATAAATTTTATAAATAAGCTATAACTCACTTTCCCTTTGGTTTAGTGTGGGAATGGAGAATAACAACTATTTGACTGTATTTAAATGTCATTATTTTTAGAATTTTGTCAGAGGAGAAGAGAATTATCCATTTACGCTTGAGACAGAAGAAGTAGGTCAAAGACAAGAACCAAGATGAGTTGGCCTCAAGAACTATGAATAGTGGAAGTCAAAATTGGGTGGAAGTGGCAAAAAAGAAACCAAGGCTTCATCACTAACTAGATTTCTGGGGTAAAAATTTATGAAAATTGCATATGCATTACACATACATATATAATCGGAATCAAACATTAGAGTAGATATGGAATACATAGTTCTTAAACTAATATCACCATTTAATATATTGCAGTTTAGAAATCAGAAAATAAATAGTTTATGTTTGTGGTCAATTAAAACCAATAGGAATTATATAAGAAATAGATAATGATGGGTCATTAATATCAGTTAATGTATTTATGACTGTTACCTGAATTGCCATAAATTTATTATCAGTATCTAAATTATTGGGAAATAAATTCTGGAGTTATTAAAGAACTCAATGAGTTCTTTAACTTGTATTATTTGCAAAATAGAAACCAGGAACCTGCGAGTTCACACTCTGACTCCTCCTAGGATGCCATGTCAGTTGTGATGAACGTGGTGGCAAGTGGAGGAACGTGCAGTAACAGCATACACAATAACATATCTACTGAGTGTTCCTTATGTTCTAGGCCAATTCTAAGTGTATAACATAGATTATACAAGAGTTTTCTGTAGATTATCATTGGTCAAACAGGAGATAGCTTTAACCAGCACAAGGCACAGACCATGACTGCTGAAAACGTTATATAGGAAGATCATTTTAGCAAGAAATCCAAAAGACTCTTCATTAAGTGCTCTAATGCTGATGATGCTTATTGTGAAAAATAGACTTTAGGCTGCTGCATTTTCCCTGAGTAATGTCAAATGCCACTTTTCTTATAAATCATTTTCTTTTAAGAGTATTGTGACAAATGAGCTTTCAGAGTGAGTTACTGTTAGCTTGTTGGCATCGGTTTCTCAAACTATGTCACTCAAATTTATTTGAGCCCCTTTTGCCAATGGCAACTCTGAAAGAAGTTTTACAAATATAGGTACTTGTGCCAGGTATTATAGTAATGTTGTTCTAAACAGTTTATCCTCAAAAGAATTGTAAAATATTGATAAGATATAAATACTTCAGATGTAGGAAAGATTAATTTCAATAATATTTTCAGTACAAATAGATACTTTAAGATGAATTCATTCTATATATACTTCTTCATTGACATTTTCCCTGGAGTCAAATATATTTCATAATGTCATAAATCCATAGGAAATTTTATATGATCGCCTGTATTCTTATATCAAACAGAGGGAGGAATATATTATCATGAAATACTACTCAATACGATACTTTTAAACAGTCATTAGTCTGCAGAGCCATGGCATTTGTAGTCTAGTAGTGCATAAAACTCATTAGGACGTGTGCTTAAAGAAACTTTTTCATATTTCACTAACATATTTTATATATATGTGTATATATATATATCATATGTATATGACTACATATATTTGCTCACTCATGTCTTGAAAATGAGAAAAAAATCTTAAATAAGGTCATATTTTTGGACTACTAACAAATTCGCTGTCTGAACCAGTTAGCATTACTATCTGTCAGGTCCCAAACTGACCCTTCTTAGCTCTGCTTTGTGATGTTGGGGTTTAGACTCTGCCAACCAGATATCTTTGTCAGTGAGCAGATGTGTTTATGGGAACTAGAGAAGTGTCCTGGAAATCTGAGAGAAGGGAGGAGGAGGTCTTGCCCTTTCCTAGTGTTGTCCTGATCCTGCCAGGTGAAGTTAACCATGGCCTTTGCTCTGGCATTTAGGTATAATGTCCAGTTTTTCTCCACTCCCAGAAGCTCCTTTATGCATGGAAGCCCTGGTACTATGATACTGCTGCAACAAGGGTCCTGAAAATGCAACCCCCTCTTCACTTCTGGGGTGCTGGCACCAACTGACAGCATTCCCACTTCAGAGGGCCTCGTGTCAGCACCACAGAACCTCTTCTCCAAGCTTCTAGGTTCTAATGGCCTAAAGTCTTCCCTTTGTTTGCCAATGAACTTCTAGAATCACTACCCCATGTGTTACCCCAGAATCCTCTTTTTGCTTTTCAATTGTTAACTCACAACTGGTAATGAGTTCTTTATATTAACTCTTCTTTGTAAGTAAACGATGTAGCTTCTGTTTTCTCTACTGAATTATGACTTAAACCATCTTTAATTAAAGATTTAACTTATCAAATATCTGAAGAAATCTTTTTTACACTAAAAAAAACCAAAGCAGGAGGAAAAATATCTTATTTTCCTTAGCTCCTTGTCCCCTATATTCTGTAATGATTTTTAAATTATTAGTAAATAGAAGAGGAAAAAAAAAGTGACCCAGTGACCTGTATACCTGGCTGTTTTTCAGTCTTAAAATATTTGTATTAAATTGTTATATATTGGGGCTCCTGGGTGGCTCAGTTGGTTAAGCATCTGTCTTCGGCTGACGTCATGATCATAGGGTCCTGGGATTGAGCCCTGCATTGGGGGGCTCCCTGCTCAGTGGGGAGTCTGCTTCTCACTCTCCCTCTGCCCCTCCCCCTGCTCTTGCTCTCTCTCTCTCCGTCTTTCTCTGAGCAAACCATAATGACACGATGCCTAGAATACAGTACCTGTGCATAGGAGAAGGCAAAAAATAAAATAAAATAAAATGGATTCATGCAAAAGAATACAATGCTGGTTAAGATGTTCTGTTTGGGGGCAATATGTACATAATGAAAACACATAAGAAACAAAATATTATAAATAAAGACATCCAGTGGGTCATACAGTGTTTATAAAGCACACAAAATGTGTATCTCTTTCCTTGATCTAGAAAAAGAGCAGGACATTTAAAAAAATATATTTTATTTATTTATTTGACAGAATGAGAGAGAGAGTACAAGCAGGGGGAGTGGCAGACAGGGGGAGGGGGAGAAGCAGACTCCCCACTGAACAGGAATCCTGGCATGGGGCTTGATCCCAAAACCCTGGGACCACAACCCCAGCCGAAGGTGGACTCTTAACCATCTGCGTCACCCAAGAACAGAACATTTTGAAGGTTTTTTTTTTTCTTTTTTCTGTAAATGATTTGTCAAAGTGACCTGCGCTAAGAACACTAGGCCTCCATAGGGCAGGTCATGTGGGTAGGGGTTTTTGAGTTTCAAAGACAGTGGCTAAAGACTGGCCCTGGTCTCTTAGGTTAAGAATTTTCAGGGTGTTTAGGGTTTAGACAACTCTTCTTAGAATACAAATAAATTCCAACATATATTTCCTCATCATGTAGCCTCAGAGAAACACGACTTTAATAGAAGAGGAGGAGGAGGGGTAAAAGAGGGATTTGCTATGTTTCCATTTCTTGATGATTGCATTCTTAGGCTTTTTAACTATGGGCAAAAATTCCATTTGGTAAGTCTCATACTAATTAGTTGGTTGTGGCCAAATTCAATTGGCCAATCAATTAATTAATCAAGATACTTTCTTTTCTAGGGTTTCCATCAAATTTTCACACAAAAAAAGTATTGTCTAAAAATGCATAAGTCAACAGCTAAAATTAATCTCAAAAGAGTTCACACGTAGATCATTTACGTATATATTTGTTTAGCAATTTAACTTTGCATGAAGTCTCTAAAGTAAATATTCCCTGTTGACCGATTTTAGAATGCTAGTTTTCTGACACTGCGTGGGTGATAGGTACGCTACTGGAAGAAGGCAAATTTAAGTCCTAGAAGTGCAACATCAGAATTTAGGTGTGTTTTGGGGGAGAGGTAATATATTGTTTAAATTGTTTGAAGAATGTGAAGACTAGATGATATGTATGGCCAGCTAAAATAATCCTGCAACAAATGGTAAGACTCTGGACTGAGCTGGGACATGAAATTTATCATGGGATAATGAAACTAGGATATTAGAGGGAAGAAGCAATGCAATATCTAATAGGATTTTCAACTTAAAGTGGCAAATGGCAGATGTGGGGAATTAGTAAGGGAAACTGTTTTGAGAAAATAATATTAATGTGGCCATAGGTATATACTGAGACAAGGAAGAGAAACAAAATGAGATAGTTGAGTTCTGAGCAGGATTTTGACTTGCATGTATGTAGGTGCAAGTACTTGTTCCCTAATTTCCAGCTAGATCTTATATGCTCAATTTTAAAAAGAGATAATGGTTAGACAATTAAGAAATAAAATGCTTTGTTTTTAAGGAACAGGCATTTGTTTAAATGTTAATGATATAACTGGTATTTAGAGAAATAAATTCCAAAAGATTAGGAAAAAAATTTAAGACTCTTTTTAGGCAAATTCTATACCTTATGACATTTATAACTGGATCCCATTTACACTTTCGAGCTTCATTTAAAAATAACTACATGCCACATAATTCCAAATGGCCTTTCTCATCACAGTATGGTTATTTCAAAAATTCAATTTGCATTAGCATAATTCTAACTGACATTTAAACTGTCATTCTATATATTTCTCACAGAGTGTTAATTTTATCTGAAAATGATACAGTATATCACCATTAGGTCATTGATTAGATATGGAAATAAATTCAATTAAATTTCAAAACAAAATACCAAATACCAAGATAATTAAATAAGTGTGTGGATTTGATTTTGAGGTGTCTGTTATTTTAAATATTTGAATAATCAACTAAAGTTGCATAGATGATAGATGATAGACACACATACATACACATTTATGCCAGATTTTTGCCATGACAAGTCCAGTCAAATGTGCAATATACACAGACACATCAAATCAAAATTAGTTATACATACTCAAGCTAATTTGACATTTTCTGATAAAATCAATTAGGCTCCTCAGTAAAAATTATTTATTTATAATTTGAATATATGTGGAATCTGAGAAAATATAATAGTATAGTATGTAGTATTTGGATTTAAATGTGAAAATAGATTTATTGATTTATTAATTTTTAAAGATTTTAAAATAGGAATGCATGAATTTAACAACGTGAGGCATTATCAATGGGCATTTTTTTCAAATAATGTGTGATTAATACACAAGCTTTTATAATGGACTGATAAAAATAATTTAGATTATAAAATTTTGTATTGTGCTCTAGCTGTCTGTTCTTGTTCTGCTTTGCTTTTCAATTGGTAATAAGAAAAGAAAGAAGAGAAAAGAAAAACAAAAAGAAAATTGGAGCAATCTTAAAAAGATGGCATCTTGATATTGATTCTTTGAGGACTTCAACATCTCAACTCTCATTCAAGATGTCTCTGGAATTTACAAAGTCAGTGTAGGTAAACTGGGAGCATCTACAGTGAATGTCTAAGTCATGGATTCTATTGAGATATGAAGAAAAAGAAGAGCTGGTTGTTTCTGTGACATAAAAGGCTTGTTCTTACATCTGGAATGTGGACTCAAATTTCTTAAGTAAGGACCTGAGAATACCTTCAAGTCAGCTCAGGAAAGGGTTGTGCCAGCATACTTGTATGTGATAATGAGAAAGGCTTCCTGACTGATGCTTGAGAATAATTTGAATTTGTACATCAAGTTGTTCCAGACAGAATTGGTCGGGAGAAGGCTCTGTATCTGTAGTAATCTGACTAGCAGAGAAAATATTTGTTTCCTGTGTACATGTGTTTATAGAAATACAAAAAGAGCAGCAAGTAGTATTCCATTTAATAATTATTTGCATCTAGCACCTCAAGTGAGACTAACAGCTTGACTGGGATACTGTAAAGAGGAAAAAATAAAAACAAATCAAGAATCAAAGTTTGATGGCAGCACTGAGAGGTCTAGAACACATGCCTCTTACTGAAGCGAAACTAATACACATCAGATAGGAGAACAATTGACAAAATAATGGAATTCTTCAAAGATTTAATTGGTGCACACACATAAACAAAAACACAGTATAAAGACTAAAGAATTTTAGAACCAAAAACAAAATTTCAAATATAAAAGTTTATTAGGTACATTGGAAATAATAATATCCACTTTTGAAAACAAAATTGCTTAGAAGATGAAGAAATATATAAAATCATTGAAAATAAAATAATGAAAGAATATTCATAAAATATAAATGAAGAATGCAGAAGATAAAATGTGAGTGATAAGAATTCCAGAAGAAAATGGACAGATAGGAAGAGATAGCAAAACCAACAATAGAGAAGAATTTCTCTGATCTGAACAAAGATCTGAATCTGCCTGATAGAAGGCTCATGATAATCCAGAAAGGATATAAAGAATCTTGAAATTTACCATGTGTGCTTGTGTGAAAACATGAAAAACATGTATGAATGAAAACAGGTATGGAATATTGCATGGAAAATATGTACCTTTAATATAATTACACTCAGCATAGCAAATTGCTCGAAACAATAAAAGGACACAGAGATGGATATCTGAACAATTAGAAGATTCCAACAATCATCTTTGCCCATATTGAAGTGTAAAAGCATTGAGTATGTGCCCATATTACAGATCTTTCTCAAGTCATAGGAAAGAGAAAATGTTACTATGAAAAATGTTATAAATAATTTTACTGAGTTAAAATTAAGATTTCTTAAAGAATTTTTAAAAACTGGCAATTCATAGAAGATATAATCTGACACATAAGCTTGTGAAATGATACTCCAGACATCTCTAGTTCTCGAGAATGTGTAAATTAAGTATTGCTTTTTATTCTCTAGACTGGGAATAATTTAAACAGTGGGAACTTCCAGGGATTGTTAGGATGGAGGATAGTGGATATTCTCATGAATTCCTGGTGGGAATGTGTTTTGCCACACTCCATTTCATAGAATAACCAAAAAACAATTATATATACTTGTAAGCAAGGATATAGTTGCAAGATACTGCTTAGAGTTGATAGCTCAACATAGGCAAAATTGGGCTTTGGTGGCATAATCACATTTTCTGTATAGTACTGATGACTATGGTAACACATATTACTTGGCACCTTCTATGGGCCAGGCCCTTTCCTAAGCATTTTACAATTGTATGAGTTAGGCAACATTCTTATCCCTGTTTTATAGCTGAAATAATTGAAGCAAAGATTATTTAAATAACGTGTCCAATGTTGCATAAATAATAGTAGGGAGATTGGATGAGAATGTAAGCAATCTGTTTCTGAAGTCCATGTTCTCAAGCACTCTATGTATTTAACATAAAATTGAAAGCTTGGACACAGTTTAAAAGAATGGCCTAGATCTACATTACATATCTGGAAGATTGCTCATGATATATTTTTAAGTAAGAAAAGCAAGTTAGAAATGGGAATATTCATGTCTTATTTGTCTTATATTGCCTGCAATAACTAGATCACTAACACAATAACTACTTTTGGTGCACAAAACTTTTTGCTTAATTAAATTGAATTAATTTGGAAACACCTACATGTTTCTGCTGAAAGCACATGCTGTACTTCTGATGTTTGCCCAATTTTTATAGTCTGATAATCATTCTGGTTTCAGTTCAGTGTATAAAAACACCTGAAGGTGAGAACTAAGAAAAGTCTACATATAGAAGCAAATTAAAGACTGCATTAGGCTTTTGTGTATTATCCCATAATATTTTGAAAGCAAATCAATTAAGTAATGAATCTTTCCATTATTTCACCACATCAGAAAGAAAAGGTTATTGTCCTCAAGTATGCCCAGTTAAAATAACTTGTATATCAAGCTACTGATAGAACTCTCATGGTTCTATCTAAATGCCTTTTTATATATAAGTCCTTATATAAATGATATACAAATAATCCCTGGCCTCAGTGAATTTTCAAATATTATTCAAATTGTATAGAATTTTTGTGCTTTCAAAATAAATATCCTCCAGAAATGGTTATTTGCTGAATATAGGTTCTGTATGTCCATATTAAAAAAATAAAATCCACTGCAGTGCCACAGAATGACTTTGAAGTCTAACTTTTTAAAAAATAATTCTTTGTAGAAGATTTATAGATATTCTCAAAGAATATACGAATATTCTTTGTAGAAGGAACATGTTTATAGACAAAATGGAAGGATCCATGAAATGACTCTGAATAAGAAGAAGAATTATAGAATAACGGTGAACAATCTCTTCTATTCTCTTTCCACCAAACAATCCTAGACAAAATTTCCTCCTAGTTTGACTTTATTATCAATGTACTTCCAGTAAAAAGAACCACTTGCAGTTCCTCAACTCTATATTTTTGGTTTGCAGGCATTTGTACTCTCTCTCTCTGCTTCTTAAGTATTCATACCCATGGATAGCCTACTCTGACACATGGTAAAATCCTCAATTTTTTTTTCTCTTACATTTTCCCATGAATTCTCTAGCCCTATTCTAGGTCCAGGCACTGTTTTTGGTTTCTACTATGCAGACAAGTATTTCGCACATGTCACACCATATTGTAAATTCTCTTTTTATTTCAGCACAATCCAAAGAATTCATCACCTATTTGAAGACATAAAGTGACCCATTCATCTTATCTCTCTCGCTCCTGGTACAGTGTTTGATGCTTATGAAAGACATCCAGATGAAAGGCAAGGGAGACAATCAGTCTTAATTTACTAAAACAGAGAGACTCCAGAAATTTTTCCTTATTCATCACAAGAGAACCCTGGGAGCAAAATAAACCAGCAGAACGCCAATCTCCTCCATGAAACTCTGTAATTAGGAATGTGCTTGTATGACATTAGGTTAAACGCTCTGGGATTACATCTTATGCTTTATTTAAACTCAAATCCTTTCAATTCTATTATTTACATTTATCTGATTGTCATATAAAACAAATGAAGATGAATAGAGAGTTGATTGGAATTTAAAATATATATTTGGCATATTTTAAAAATCAACTTTAGTTTCAATCAATAGACACTCAAGTACTAATCCCCATAATTTAAGTAATTAGAAATGTTATAAATTTAGTGTTTGATTGACATTTTTCATTAGTAACACCTGATTTTAATTTTAAATGTTGAACTTCTATAATTATTTTCTAAATATAAATAGATACCAGGTAGATTTTGCTGCCCTGCTTAGTTGTACTGTATATGAATTCTGTTTATAAATATATGTGTATGTATATATGATATATGCATCATATATTCACATATACACACTGAAGGGGAGCAGAATATGCCACCTCAAAATATGTATTTTGGCATATTGATTGTTTTGAATTAAAGTTACTTGAAAAGGCAGGGAAAGAAGGACACTGACCCTGCTTGTCCCCCTGAAAGCAAGAAATACATCTCCCAGGTGAAATGTACCTTCCCTATACCAGGAGAGTAGAAGGCATTCTTAATACCAGAGAGGGAATGTAGTGCTGAGAAAGCTGTATGAACAAACATCGTTTCTTCTTTACTTACTTAACATCCTAAGCCCTTAACCCCTTTTTCTCATCAATTCTTTACAGATTTATTGTTTCATTGTCTAAAAGGTGTAAAAGTTGCCTGCTTTGGTCACTTCTTTAAGTCTCTTTTTTTTTAATGGAGTTCCTATACATATGAACTTTAATTTGTTTTTCTCCTGTTAAAGTCTCATGTCAGTTTAATATTAGGCAAGCCAAAGAAACTAGAAGGAAAGAAAAGTTCCCTGTAGCATTCCTATAACACCCATAATTAGTAGGCCTATTCCAATAAGGGATCTTAATATAATTTGATTAGAAAGACACTTTGAAAACCGTATCTTCCAATTATTTTTGTTCATCTTGAAACCTATAAACTTTAGCAATGAAATAGCATTTCAAAGGGCAATTTTTAGCAATGAAATAGCAATGAAATATTTTTAGCAATGAACTAGCATTCCGAAGGGCTCGGATACTCTATAAGTAAAAAATTAATCTACATTACAAATTGTCTATCTTTATGTTTGTCTATTATCATCCAAATCCTCTTGCTAACAATAACTTCAAGGTTGTCTACACTTTCAACAGGGTTGCCTTTGTAAATATCTATCATCTGCCCATCTATCCATCCTTCCATCCATCCATCATCTATCTATCTATATAAGATTACTTGCTGGAAAAAAAAAAAGAGCCTCCTTACCTTTCCATCTAATTATCCAACCCCTCATCCAGAGCTCTTGGATCATTTCCCACAACTGACATGGGTGATTTTCTCTCTGGGTCAGCTCCATTGTCTCCAAATTCAGGATAACTTGCATATGACAAAGAGACATATGACAGCCAGACTCACATTTTATAATCTCTGCCCCAAAATGGAAGAGTGATATTTTTAATCTCTGCCCTAAAATGGAAGAGTGATGTTTTTATGAGAACAAATTTGCAAACATCCAGGAAAGTAACGTAATTATCTAACTCTTTATTAGAGTCCTTGTCATGAACTGACAAGGAAAATGTAATGACAGAATGAATAAATATTTGTACATGTGGCTACATGCCCATTCTTTGGCCTGGAAATTTCTTTCTTGTGACCCTTCTAGAACCAAAAGATGTAAAGATGGGAAAAGGAAAAATTCCAAAAGAAGCATTTTCATTCCAGAAGACGGTAAATAAAATAATAGATGCTAATTAAAATATTTTTTCAAATCATCCTTATTGAGATACAAATCACATACAATAAAAGGCACCCATGTAAATTGCACATTTCAGTGAACTTTCACAAAAGCACTCCTGTAAACCACCAGCACTATAGAAACAGAAATATCATGTTAACTCAGAAAATTTTCTCGTGTCTTTCTGCAGTTTATTCCTTTCCCTCTCCTGGCCCCAGGTACCACCAATTCTCTGTCATTACCCACTAGGTTTATCTCTTCTAGACTTATGTATATACAGAATCATCTTCTTTCCCGTATGGCTTATTTCACTCAACATCATGTTTTCAATAGTTTGTCAATATTTATTGCTGATTACACCACAATCTGTCTATCTGTTAATTTATTGATGACATTTGGGTCCTTTGCAGTTTGTTGCTATGACGCAAAAGCTGCTACAAGCATTTAGATACAAATCTTTGTTTAAAGGTTTTTATATATTTTGGGTAAATATCTAGAAACAGAATTGCTGGTTCATATGGTAAATGTATGTGTAACTTAAAAAAATATCTACCAAAGCACTTGTGTAGTTTTAAGTTCCCAGCTGTAACATGACAGAGTTCCAGTTGCTTTGCCCTTTCACCAACATTTGGAAGCATTATTTTTTTGAAAAGAATTATCCTTTCTCCATTGAATTACTGTGTAGTTTTGATAAATATTAATTAATCATATATGTGTGAGTTTACCTGTGCACTTCCTTGTATCTCAGTCATCTAGAGGTCTCTCCTTACATCTCTGGTCTTCATCACTGGGATTTTAGAGTAAGTCTTAAGATCACAGAATATAAATCCTCCTAGTTTTTTCTTCTCTTAAGAAATTATGGTGACCATTCCAAGTTCTTTGACTATTCACAGACATTTTGAATCATCTCAATGTCTACAAAATTATAGCCTACATGGCTTTTTGTTTGGATTGTACTGAATTCATAACATCAATTTGAAAAAAATGATCAGTTTAACATATTAAGTCCTTCAATCCAAGAGTATATCCTAGCTTCCATTTGCTTGGGCCTTTTAAAAGTTTGTCTCACCAGTATTTTGTAGTTTACATGTATAGATTAATTATTTTATATTATTAAATATTAATATTTAATATTACACTATTACACAGGATTTTTCTATATTTTCAGGTTGCAACTGTTACTGCTTTTATAGAGAAATAGATTTTGTTTATATTGATCATGTGTCCTATGGCCTGCTCAACTCATTGATTAGTTCTAGTCAGTTTTATTTTGGTATGTTCACTAAGGATTTTCTACATGCATAATCATTTCACCAGCTTTTAGTGTTACTGCTTTCCAATGTCAATGCCTTTTCTTTATCTATCTTTCTTCACAGAACTAGCTAGAACATAAAGTATTATGTTGAATTGATGAGGTGATAAAACAACATTCTTGTCTTATTCCTAATATTAGGGGAAAAATTAAAACTGAAATCATTGAATACAGGTAGCTACAGGCACTTCACAGGTGTCTTTATTGGGTTGAGGAAGTTCCCTTCCATTCCCAGGTTCTAAGGCTTGGTTGATCATATGTGGTGTTGAGTTTTGTCAAAGGCTTATTCTGGCTACTTTTAGATTCTCTTTATCAATGATGGTCAATAATTTGATAATGATATGCTTTGGAGATTTTTACACCTTTATGTTTAAGTTTTGATGATGTTTTATGATTCGGGTTGTGATTATTATTAAGCTTGGAGGTCACTGAACTTCTTCAATGGATGGCTTTATAGTTTTTGTCAAATTTAGAAAAGTTTTAGCCATTATTTTTCAAAATATTTACTCGTCCACTATCTCCTTTGGGGACTCAAACTGCCTATATTTCACTCACTGCAAACTGCCTGTATTTCACACTACACACTCACTAATGTCTCAGCAGTCAATGAGGCTGAGTTTAAGTTTTTCAGGTTTTTTCTCCATATCCTTCATTTTTAATAGATTCTACTGTGATATTTACTATGGTCTTAATTTCTATATTATCTCATATGCTATTAAATTCCATCTAACATATTTTTCCTTTTAAATAGTATTTCATTTATAGAAGTTCCATTTGATCTTTCTAATAATGTCCTTTCTTCCACATTCTGACGATGTTTTCCTTTAAATTTCTGTACACGCTATTTCTTAACCACTTTATTGTGGTATGACCAGCATACAAAAAGCTGTGCATATTTAACATATTCAACACAATTGAATTTGGAGATAAGTATACACTTATAACACCATCACCACAATCATTATCTATAACCTCCAAAAGTTTCCTCCTTCCCCATTTATTATTATTATTTTGATAAGAACACTTAGCATAAGATCTATACTCTTAGCAAAAATTTAAGTATACAATACAGTATTATTAAATATAGGTGCTGTACTGTACAGCAGTACAGTATGGAATCTCTAGAACTTATTCATCTTGCAAAACTAAACGTACCCTCGACTAATACCTCTTCTTTCCCCCTCCCCCAGCCCCAAGCAACCACTGTTCAACTCTCTGCTTCTATGAGTTACAATTTTAGATTCCTCATGTAAGTTGGATTATGTAATGTTTATCTTTCTGTGTCTGGCTGATTTCATTTAGTATAATGTGATATTTATTAGTTGTTTGACATTGTGATATTGCATTGTTATATTTATGGATTTTCTTGTGTGTTCCTTTAGAAGGTAGAAAGGTTTGTTTGGGGAATTAACATTTCTTCTTGATCATTTTAATCTTTCATAGGTCTCTTCTTCAGCTTTGCTATTTTGATTCTAGAGTAATTTCACTATGTATGAAGTTCATCTCTAAGGTCTTCACTAAATACACCTGCTGATATTTGAGCACTGTTGACTAGCTGATTATAGCTCAAATATGTCTCCTTATTTGAACTCTGAAAATTATTAAGTTTATCCCTCCACCCCACCACCCAATTTGGGGTTTTTGCCTGGATTTGTGGAGTTTCACTCTACGCATTTGCAGCTTAATAATCAGCTAACACTTGAGTGAATGTCTACGCAGATGTCTGGAGCTCGTTCTCTAGGTATCATATCATCCTTCTTTCTGTAACTGTGCTCTGCCACTTCTAGGCATCTCAGCGTCTTCATATTCTGATTTCCATCTCTTCCCATCATCAGTAAGATCAAGTGCTCTGTCATTCCCCTGATTATCTGGAAATTACCTCCAGACAGAAGACAGGGACAATGGCAGTGCCCTCCTAATTTGTTTCCCTTCTTTCAGGGATCTCATTCCTTTGCTGGCTGGTCGTTAAATGTTTGAAAGTAATTTTTCATATCTTTCATCGAGATTTTCAGTTTTTATTGTTGGTAGTGAAGTCCAGTTTTTGTTACTTCATCATATTTGAAAGTGGAACTCCAGGTATTATAAATTGTTAAGTTTTTACGAATTTGAATGGATAACAATATTCTTCTCTCTATATGTATTTATCATTTAGATTACTTCTTTAGCATATTGTCTGTTAGTAGTATTTGCATTGATTTTTCTTATTGATTTATATGCATTTTGGCATACATATTCTTTTTTCATATATGGATAATTTTTTAATTGCTTTGTAATTTGCTTTTAGTTTGTTCATGGAATTTTGATTTGTTTCATATGCAGACCTTAAAAATTTTTCCTTAGTCAAATTCATGAGTTTTTTCCTTTATGGTTTACCTTCTGAATTATTTTTTTAAAGGTTACTTTCAATACTTTTAAGGTAATCTTTTAATTTTCTTTTTCTTTTACTTTATTTTATAATATTTTTATTTGAGTATGATTGACATGTGATGTTGCAATAGTTTCGGGTGTACCTCATAGTGACTCAACAACTCTATATGTTATGCTCTGCTCCCCACAAGTGTAGCTACCATCTGTCACTGTACAACGTTATTGCAATACCTTTGACGATATTTCCTGTGCTGTGCCTTTCATGCCCATGACTTATTCATTCCATAACTGGAAGCCTGTACCTCCCTCTCCCCTTCACCCATTTTACCCATCCCCCCACCTTCCTCCCTTCTGGCAACCATCAGTTTGTTTTCTGTATTTATGGGTCTGTTTCTGCTTTTCACTTGTTTGTTTGTTCATTTGTTTTATTTTTTAGATTTCTCACAGAAGCACAATGAAATAACAAGTATTGGCAAGGATGTGGAGAGAAAGAAACACTCGTGCACTGTGGGTGGGAATGTAAACTGGTACAGCCACTGTGAAAAACAGTGCAGAAGTTCCTCAAAAAATTAAAAATAGAAATATCATTTGATCCAATAATTCCACTACTAGGTATTTGCCCAAAGAAAACAAAAACACTAATTCAAAAAGATATATGAGAGAGAGAGAGAGGACAAGCAGCGGGGGGTTGCAAGGGAAAGGGAGAAGCAGACTCCCTGCTGAGGAGGAACCACTCCTCCATGTGGGACTCGATCCCAGGACCCCGAGATCATGACCTGAGCCAAAGACAGACACTTAACTGACTGAGCCACCAAGGCACCTCTCTGCCAAGGATTATGTGTTATAGCTATGATTTGCATCCAGGTTGAATTACATGACTACTCCTCACCAAAATGGAAGCTGAGTCAAAATACTGTATCTTACTTGCAAGCCACAGTATCAGGAGATTCTCCTTCTCTCTATTTTTTGCTGGTGAGGAGTACTTCAAAGGTTCTTGTGTATGGCAGAGGTTAGGATATATAGAGCCAGGAAGAAAGCTGTTCTCTGATGAGGAAAAATTATATGGGCTATTATATAGGTCATTATACTTTTATTGTATGTTTATTATAACAGTTAGCAAAGCTAATAATGAATTAATTAAAGATGAGGTTATCATTATATTTTTCCAAACAATTAATCACTGGTTTCAATATCATTTATTGAATGATTTATCCATCTACTTAAGTAATAATGAGGTTATCATTTTTCCAAACAATTAGTCACTTGTCACATTACAATTATTGGATGATTCATCTAGCCCCTATTTTGAAATATCGCCCTTACACATAATAAATTTTCTTTCAAAACAGTGTCTATTTCATTACATTTTTACATATTCTATTTATCCAAAGTTTCTATGTAAGATGCACACTATATTTAGCATCATGTATATTTAATAGCCTTTAATATTTGTTAGGGAAAGTTTGCTTTAGCATTTAAGTTTTCTTGAGTATTCTTTCTCCTTTATTCTTCCACATGATTTAAGAATTTTTAGCAATTAAAACACAGTATGTCAATTGAAATAGTGTGCAATTTATAAATTAATTGAGTGGAAATTTTTATCTTTCAAATGTTGTATTTCTTTTCAGGAACATATTATGTCTCCCATTAATTTAGGTCTCCTTTTAATTTCCTTAGTGGCACACACTCATTTGTAAAACTGTGTGCAAAATAATTGGAAATGAAAACCCAGACATTTAGAAAGAACGCAGAGAAATATTAGTGGCAGAGTAACAGTAATATTGTTTTTCATTAGAGCCTTTTTTGGGATTTAATACAACTGAGCAAAGAACATCAAGGATTCATTTATCTGTTGGAAAAATAGTGTCATCGTAAGTGCACACTCCTATGCATTGTGGAAGAAGGGAGGAATTAATTCTTGTATCAATTCATACAATAACAATTGTAATAATCTGCCTCAGTGTCTTCCATATGAGCAGAGGCCTAAAAACACCATGTATTTCTGTTTTGTAGGTACTGTTATTCAGTAACTTTATATCATAACTAAAGATAATAGGTATAAAGTATTAGAATCCTTGATTTTAATTTTACTAACTCACAGTACTCTATCCAAAAGTATCTCCTTTCAGTTTTCTTTCTTTTCCAATATTAAAAGTAGCATTCTTTCCAATTCACTCCTAATTTATACTCAAATTTTATGTGTCAAATGTAAGTTTAAGTGACATGTACAAACTGAGTTTCTAGTTTTGAACTCTCAGTGGTTATTGGCTTGTATGTCCAAATTTCCTCAACTATGTATCCAGGTGTACGCTCTGCAAATACCTCCAACTCCATATTCACCACAGATATGTTTTTGTCTTCTGGTTGTTTGAAAACAGAATCATCAGCATTTTATGTTATCAGAACATTAAAAGTTACTTGTATTTCTGTTTCCTTTCTCAGTCTTACCTTTCACAAACAATCCTTCAAAACAATTCCAGTTTTACTATCTTCTAAATCTACCCTCCTTCCATTGGTTGTGTACAAGATTTTCTCTAATGAGTTCCAACTGGTCCCAGTGACATCCAGCAAACTTTTTTTTCCTCTGAAACATTATTATATTTTGGGTGCTTTTATACACTGTCCATGGGAGGCTAAACAAGAGAAAGTACTTTGAAAAATGATTTGGCATTTCCTTTACAAAGAGTAACTTATTCTTTGAATTAGCTATTCTACAGCATGGATAGGCACAATAGAAATGTAAACTTACCACTATAAGGACATGTATGTTTATAGCAGTTTACAAATAGTAGCCTGAACTGAATCTCAAAGGACCAGATAAACAAATTGCAGTATATTCCTAAAACATAACCCTATTTAACAACATAAAGAAATAAATTATTATTAATACAGCAAAGAAACATTTATCAACATCATTTTGCTTAGTGAGAAATTCTGAACACAAAAACATATACTCTCTATGATTCCATTTATATAAAATTTTAGAATAGGGAAAATAATCTGTGCTTAAGTACCAGAACAGAAGTGATTGTGTTTTGACTGGTTACTGCCTGGGAAGGGGCATGAGGAAATATTCTTGAATGATAATAATGTTCTGTATTAGGGATCTGGAAACTTTTCTGGAAGGGACAGAGAGTATTTTTTTTTTTATTAAGATATTTATTTATTTATTTATTTATTTATTTATTTATTTATTTGAGAGAGAGCACAAGCTGGGGGAGAAGCAGACGGAAAAAGAGAAGCAGGCTCCCCACTGAGCAGGGAGCCTGACGTGAGACTCGATCCCAGGACCCTGAGACCATGACCTGAGCTGAAGGCAGATGCTTCACCAACTGAGCCAAATTTTTTAAGCTCTCTGGGCTGTATGGTCTCTGTTGCAACTACTAAGATTTGGAGTTCTTTTACCCTCCCCTCAAATCTGGGCAGGCCCTGTGATGCAATTTATCATAAACATGCATTGGAACTGCCATTGTGTGACCCTACGTCTAGGTCTCAATGCTTCCATTTCAGTTTTGATAACTAGCCTCCTGACTACACTGTGGTTGGAGAGATCACGTGGAGAAAGAGAAGACTTGGAGGTTAAGAACTATAAACGGAGAAAGGGAAGTCTCAAGCATCTCATCCACTCTGCTGAGACCCACCATGTTAGTAAGACCCTCTGGAACCTCCATCTTAGAGTCATTTTTGTAGTTTAGTTTTTGTTTTGTTTTTCTTTACTACATATTGATATAACTACAAATACAGTAAAATGCTTAGATTTTAATATACAGTCAGTTTTTTTTTCCTATGAATCCTGTGTAACTACTTCCTAGATCAAGATACAGAACATCTCCTGCCCTCCTAAAGGTTCCCATGTTCCATGCCCAGTCCATAAATTACACCTGGTACAAAGTTAAACACCAGTTGTCCTGTAATGAATGCTTTTTGCTTAAACCATACTTTTTTCCTCTTTTTAGATTAATTGTCTTTTAATACAACACATATTCCCATAGCCTCCTCAGAAAGTATTATGGTAAGTAAAACAAGATCTTGAGTATCTCTAATGCCATCTGTTTGTACCTATACTTGATTTATAATTTGTTTGGGTATGGAAATTGAAATTGTAATACTTTTTTTTTTTCCCTCTTGGAAAACTGATAGGATTTTTTTCCTCTTAGGAAAACTGGGGTGCCTGGATGACTCACTCAGTTGAGCGTCTGACTCTTGATTTTGATTCAGGTCAATATCTCAGGGTCATGAGATCAAGCCCCGCCTCAGGCTCTGCACCAGCAGGGAGTCTGTTTGAGATTCTCTCTCTTCCTCTCCCTCTGCCCCTCCCCTCTGCACTTGCACTCTCCCCCCCAAAATAAATAAATAAAATCTTTAAAAAGTAAAAAAAAAAAAAAAAAAAAAAAAAAGTAGAAGTAAATTGATAACATTATTTTACTGACTTATAGGTTTGTTTTTTTTTAAAGTCAAATGGCATTTGGATTTCTGAATATTTGTTTATGAGACTTGTTTCTTCCTTTCCAGATGCTGTGGTAGCTTATCGCTGTCTCAGTGTTTTGAATTTTAATGTAATGTGCCTTGGTGAGAATTCCTTTTCATTCATTGCTTCAGGCATTTGTAGGTCTCTCAAATTTGTGTTTCAAGGCTTTTAGTTCTGTGAAATATTCTGGATGAGATATTTGATAATCTATTCTCCATTTCTTCTTTTATCTATGTCTAAATAAAAGTTCGGATATTGGAATTTCCTGAAATTTTTATTTCATATCTAATTTCTCCTTTACTCAGTCTTTTTGCCTATTATAGCATCTGCAAATTATCTTTATTTTTACCATCCCATTGAAGTTTTCATTTCTGAGATCTTTATGTATCTTTAACTATTTCTGTGTCTATAGCCATATTTCCGAAGTATCTTTACTTGTTGTTCCTTATTATAGATTCTTTTTCTTTTTCTGTGTATAAAAGATCTTCTCTGAGGCTATTACTCACAGATATGTGGGTGCATTGTATTTACTCCTTCCTGTCCTCCCATGTTTCTTTTGGTTTCCATGAAATTTTTTTCTCCTCAAATATCACATGTATCTTAGCTATCAAATCATACTTAGCTGTGAGGAACAAAACACTGAATGAGCGTTCCTTGGTTCTATTTAAAACAAGCCAACTAATGAGCTTCTAGATCAATGTGTCTGATCTATGTTTTTGAGGGACCATTACCTAAGAAGATCTGTTAGTTTTTCATTTCCGGTACTCAATTTTCCCATGGAGGAATTCTCCAATGTCCGACTTTGGAAGGTTCAAGTCTAGTTGTTGTTTTTCTCAGACCCATTGGAGATGGGAAGAGTTGCTATCAGGACAGAATGTTTCATTTAACTTATGTTCCTTGTTCAGTGTGAGCTCCCTACTGTGCTATTGTCAGAGTTCCCTGCCTCCCTGGCGCAACACTGCCAGAGGGCAAATTGAGGCTTTGTGCCTTTCATTTGTGTTTTAAGGGAAGAAATCTGAAAATCTAAGAGCACTTTCAAATATGATTTTGGTCTGTAGACCTCTATCCAGCTTCTACTTCCAGAGGTGCCTTCAGAATCGAGCTGTGCAGGAACTCTGCAGCCTGGATTTGCCTGCTTCAGCCAAACCCACTGCCAGAGAAAATGGTGTGTTCATCAGTGACACCTTGCCCATTTTCTTTTTGTCTTAAAAATTTTATTGCTGCCATTCACTCTTCCATTTCCATTGTCTTTATGCATGTATTCATGAAATATTCCTTTATAATCTTTGTGGGACGTTGTGAGAAGCAGACTGCATAAATATTTGTTTAATCTTTTGTGTTTACTAGAACTACAGGAACTCCTTTTAAAAAGTTGGTAGGAAAGTAAAGCAAAAGAGACTACAATTGCCGGAAATGCACCCAGGACACAGTAAACTACCTTTTGATGTTTTCATGTTTGTTTTTTTCTTTTATTCCCTGGAATTATATATTTCCTTGAAGAAATGTTGTATCTAAGATATCTGATAGATTCCAAGTTGTTGAGTTGTCTAATTTGCATTTGGTATGTGTGTTCACTAAAAATAAGGCCATTGATACGCTTCAGAGATGCAAACCTTTAGAATAAACATGAACTACTCTAGCATACAACTCTTGATAAGAAAAAACAGTTATTTTATCTTTGTCTAGTTTGTGGTGTGATCCAAGTTTAGTATTTTATTTAATCATGCTTTAATGTATTAAAAATCAGAAAATATAAAATTATCAATTAAATGTGGGAATTTTAGTGAGTTATTGCTATTTCTGTACCTGTGGAGTTGAAGCTATCATTTTCACAGAGAATTCTGAAGATGATGTGGTTGTGAGGTCAAAAGGAGGCAAATTTAAAATTGAGAGACAAGTATTGTGTAAATACAGCTCTTTTATTCATGAAGCACCTCAGTTTTGTTAATTATTACTTATTTTTAAATGTAGATGCTTCCTCTATGTATGGTGATTTCATTTTTATTGTTAAAAGAAAAATCATGTATCTTAGACAACACTTTATGTAACTATTTTTTTCTATTTATGTGCTATTTGTTAAAAGATCTTTGATAATTCTTTTAGAAATTAAATTCAAATAACTCTGTAAGTAGGATGAGAGATACCTGATGTGGTTAGGATACTCAAGCAAACTCTGTAATTTTTGTACAAATTGGAAATGATAATAGTACCTACATAGTGAAAATAAATAAGTGAAATAATATTGTTATTACTGCTTAACAATGACAAAATAATTAAACTCCCTCTGTTCACCTGAAAGGGTCAATATGATTCACCCATTACAGGTTCCCTCTGACAGTGATTCTTAGCAGTGCATTTAAAATTTGATTTCTTACTCTTTTCCTAGAGGGTCTAAAAACTGTATTTACAAATATTGTAGACCTAAATGAAATTGTTTAGTTCAGACTTAGAGGACATAAAGCTACTACAAATGCAAAACACACTATTTCTTATCGAGTTAATCCTAGAGTCCAAAACTGGAAAAGGCAGTTTTCCAGTTAATTAACTTAGTATTTTTTTAAAGTGTTTCTCTCAAATCATGGTATATTTCAAGCTACTCCAGTAATAATTATTTAAATAATTTCACAAATTGAAGTACCTGGGAGGCTCTGTCCCTTAAGCGTCTGACTTCGGCTCAGGTCATATCCCAGGGTCCTAGGATCAACTTCCCTGCCCCTCCTCAGGCTCCTTGCTCAGAGAGGGTGGGAGGGAATCTGCTTCTCCCTCTCAGTCTGCCCCTCCCCCTGCTAGTTCTCTTTCTCTCTCTCTATCTCTAATAAATAAATAAAATCTTTAAAAAAATAAATAATTTCACAAATCCTCATCATGTATGAACAACCAGAAGACAGTGTTTTAGTTTATAGGTGATTCAAAGAAAATTGAATATATTGCCTGAAAGTATTACAGATTGACCATAGAACTCATGCGTTAATTTCCAGCTGAAGACCCAACTCCCACAATTAATTACACTTGTCTGAGCAGCAGTTTACTCTTTCACCTTCCAAGTCCAAATCAAAAGTGCAGACAACATCCAATTAACTAAGAAACTTTAATACACTTGCTAAACTTAACAAATGATTGTTTCATTAAACTGACAGCATAAATATGCCATTGTGCTTACATGTTAAAAATATTTTATCCCAGGAGAGAAATAAATGGATTTATAAAATTTTTGAAGGGAAGAATTGTAAAGGGAAAAGATTATTTTAGTTTTGAAGAAGAGTATTATAAAAAGGCATAGAAAGTAAAATTTAAGAAAAATACCATTTCAAAATAACTGTTACAAAATCTATTTTAAGGCTGGCTAATTTAAATTAAGAGTTAATTTTCCTGCAACTACATTATTTTAAATTATAGATAGTTGTCCAGTCTTGGGTCAGAGATGGAAAGGGTTAAAGTTAGGGCTAGTTCTATTTTGGCCCTTATATTTACTCTGTAAGGTATTTCATTTAATATCGCAAAACCTCTACCAAATACTTCCTTTTTACTAACAGGGAAATTGAGTCACAAAAACTTTATTTAATCACTTCATGTTTTACAACCAATATTTGATGCTAAATGTGTAAATATCTAAAGCCTGGCTTCCCTACATTTTTCCAGGCTGCAAAGTACATGTTAGTATATTAAAATAGCAAATAACACAACACCCAAAATGCACTGAGTTCTTGGTATCAATGAACCAATTTTTTTAACAAAAAAGATATAATTTTATCCTTTTTCAGTTATTCAGCAGAGTTATTAAGATTTTCTGTGTGTGAACCCAGCATCTTTGTAGGTGCTGTTATTACAATGGCATAAGATGGGAACAGTGGATGCGGGTTTGGTTTGAGTAATCAGAAACCAATTATTGATCTGAGACCTGAATAACATAAACATATAATATAGCCCCACCTTTATCTACCTCATGTAAAAATTTGGAGACAAAATTTTTTAGGCAGAAAGAATTACAATATAAAGATCTTAAGGTGAAAACAAGCATGGATCATGTGAGAAGAAAATATGGAAAGTCCTTAAGTCTGGGCTGTACCATCATATCCTCCATTCCTTCATGTTTGTCTATTTTACAAGTTACTTCTTACCATTGTAGGTCACTTCAATTCCAATTTTCACGGAGAATCTCATATCGCCTAAATGACCTGAATAAAGCTATTTGAATAAATTAAGTCAGATAAACACTAACTAAATGGTAACTACTTAATCTTTACAGGAATATTTTTATAGTACTTGAAGTTTCTTATAAATTCAAACATAGCTACTTTTGTGAAAAAATGAAAAAATTCAGAGATCGCAAATTTTAAATAATACGAGCAAAGGTGTTTTGAGAAAAAGATCCCTCTAAAATTTGGTTGTTTCTTCTTTTTACAGCTCTGTCCATCCTGGAACAATGGGATAAACAGAATTTGTAGTTAAGCTCAACTACATTAATATTATACCTTACTAAATGTTGCATTACACAGATAATTTAAACTTCTAAACTTTAGTTGCCTAAGTAATTAAAAATGTATTAGAACACTCTCAGATATGCTCTCTATTTAGTAAATTTTCTATTATGCAAACTGGGCATGTGAGACTTGTCTTCAATTTCTTTCTCGCCTACCATATCCCTTGACACCAATCTCCATTGCTTGTACACTCCCAGTACCTGTCTAAACTTTCCATGCAGATGGCTACTATCTTAATTATATGATTTCTGTCTCCTGTTTTGGTCTGAAATATTACAGTAGTTTGATAACCAATGACTTTCCTGTCAGTCTTTCTTTGTTTTCTAATTAAGCATCAATCCTATAACCATTTATTTTAAAGGTCAATTACTTTTTGTAATATTTTATCACTACATTACTGAAAGTCCTTTAATATCATCACTCTGTACTTTTACTAAATTCTAATCTTATTGACATAACATAAAAAGTTATTTTGTAGTATTACATGCATTTATAATTACAATCTCAGCTTATTTCAACCTCTACCTGCTACCACCCATACTCTTTCCTAAGTTACATGGAATGCTTGAAATATTCAAAACCTAAGACATCATAAGCCACATTGGTTCTTAAATTTCTTTATTTATTTGAGAGAGAAAGGGTGGGAGGGAAAGCTCAGGGTTAGGGGCAGATAGAGAGGGAGAGAGAAGATCCTCAAGGAGACTCCCTACTGAGCTTAGAACCCAATGAGGGGCTTGATCCCAGGACCCTGAGATCATGACCTGAGCCAAAATCAAGAATCTGACACTTGACTGACTGAGCCACCCAGGCACCCCATAGAGTATTTTATTTTTCTAATTTATTTTATTTATTTTTTATTTTTTTAAAGATTTTATTTATTTATTTGTTGGAAAGAGAGAGCGCACAAGCAGGGGGAATGACAGGCAGAAGAAGAAGCAGGCTCTCCACTGAGCAAGGAGTCCAATGCCAGGCTTGATCCCAGGACCGTGGGATCATGATCTGAGCCAAAGACAGATGCTAAACTGACTGAACCACCCAGGCATCCCTATTTTTTTGTTTTAAGTAGGGTCTGCACCCAGCATAGAGCCCAATGCAGTTTGAACTCATGACCCCAACTGAGATCAAGACCTGAGCTGAATATTACTCAGCTATCAAAAAGAACGAGTTCTCAACATTTGCTGCAACATGGACGGCACTGGAGGAGATAATGCTAAGTGAAATAAGTCAAGCAGAGAAAGACAATTATCATATGGTTTCTCTCATCTATGGAACATAAGAACTAGGAAGATTGGTAGGAGAAGAAAGGGATAAAGAAAGGGGGGGGTAATCCGAAGGGGGAATGAAGCATGAGAGACTATGGACTCTGAGAAACAAACTGAGGGCTTCAGAGGGGAGGGGGTGGGGGAATGGGATAGGCTGGTGATGGGTAGTAAGAAGGGCACATATTGCATGGTGCACTGGGTGTTATATGCAACTAATGTATCATCGAACTTTACATCAAAAACCAGGGATGTACTGTATGGTGACTAACATAATATATAAAAAAATATTATTATAGAAAACAAACAAACAAACCTGAGCTGAAATCATGAGTCAGATGCTTAACTGACTAAGCCACCCAGGCACCCCCACTTTGGTTTTTAGATGCATGATAGTGATATATATCTCTCTTGTTATACCTCTCATTCTTTCTCTCTCCTATTCCTGACTTATTCTGTACTGCAACAAACATACACAAAAAATCTTGAAAGGAATATTCAATTTGGTAGCTATGGATGCACTTGGATAAGTAACTTTGCCAAGATACATTTTGTATTTCCCTACTTTATCCATCTCAATAGATTGGCAGTTTGTCCATTTATTCACATTAGTGTTGCTAATTGAGGATGCTGAGTGAGTCAAATATCCCTTCTTATTCAGTGGTGTTGAATGAAAGGGAAAGAACTCTCTTCTCACCAATGTGAAAATCTATTTCAGTAGAGTATCATCAAGACGTAGCTCCATTTACAAATTGACTTAAAGTAGCTTTGATTGAATATATCCTTATTGTGATTGTGTCTTAGTGACTGTCCCTATAATCTTTACTGGTAGGATTGTTGGTGTAATTTGGTAGGTAGGGGAGCCTTTGGCTCTAAGTTACTTTCATTTTTCCCAGAGGTGACAAAAGCAGCCAAGATACCACATTCTTGACTGATTTTTGCTCTGTTTAAATTTCTTTTAATTCCTCTGAGTTACAGGGGAAGAAACTGAGGCACAAAGAGTTCTCATTAACACACATGAGTTTGTAGTTACTGAGCCGTACAACAGAAATAATAACTAAGCCATTTGGTTCTACTGTCTGCACTCTTAACCAGAGGACAACAGATGCTTTCCTCCTGCAGAGGTCAGGGCTCATGGCGGGGGGGGGGGGGGGGGGTGGAATGTAAGCAAAAGTGAAGATACTGTTTACCAGAGTTAGTATTCCAATGCCTTTTTTTATTTTAAATAGTTGAAGAGAGTACAGCCTACTGTTTGCAAACTCAGTCTTAGTAATCAATAGCTTAATCAGTGGTATGCCACAACCATGTACTTCTGAATTCTCTATTGAATTTTAAAAATATATAAAGATACCATATCTTCAGGTAAATCTGATTAATGCTTATGATAAGATTGACCCACTTAAAGACTTTTATCCTAACCTTCCAATATAACGCAGAAGTGGAGCAAAGTTGCAAATAATTTATCATTTTCCTCTTGGAAAAATATGTTTTAAAATCTATGAAAATTGTGAAAAGTACGATTATATTTACTTTGAAGTAGGTTCCTATTAAATAAAATATTTGTACCTTACTATGTGGACTCAATGGAATTTGATATGGTCATCAGATCCTTATAAAGTATTGTTTTTCAAATATATTTGTATGGTTCTTCAGAGACCTACACCTATCTTGCTTTCTAACTTAAAATTTTTGAGATCTTTGTGTAATCAAAGTTTAGAGATGTACATTTGCATTCACAATATCTTTGTATTTTCAGTGCTTATAATAGTCAAAAAATTATGTCACTTAAAGTATCTAGGGATTACTCTTTCATTATTTATAGCCTCTTCAAATTATTTTCTAATCACTACAAAGAACCTCATTATGGAGACTGTTTGCATGTGCAAATAATTAATATATATGTGTAAGTAGTTGTAAATAAAATAGTGTTAAAGGGAATTACATGTCTTCAGAAAGATATGCCAAACTAATTACAATATTAGCACATCCATAACATATGGTTACTGACAGTCGATGTGAATACATATTAATCTCAGAACAAGCACATTGCTCCTACAAAAATATATCATGGAATGATAAATTGCATTATGTTATATAAGTTTACAAGGAAATATTCCCTGACTTTTATACTTACCTGTAGGGATTAGCACAGGAGAAACAAATTATGAAATGAATCATATTTTCTTATTTATCTTAACTGCATATTATTTTTCAACTCTGGCAAAAATTTTATTTTAACATTTATAGCATCCTAATTTAATCACTATTAGCAAAAACAGTGAATCTAGAAAATCCAACCTGAAGATAGTATTTACTTTCAAGGTAGAAAATTTTAAAAAGAAACCCAAATAGGGGTGCCTGGGTGGCTCAGTCGTTAAGCGTCTGCCATAGGCTCAGGTCATGATCCCAGCGTTCTGGGATCAAGCCCCACATCAAGCTCCTTGCTCAGCGGGAAGCCTGCTTTGCCCTCTCCCACTCCCCCTGCTTGTGTTCCCTCTCTCGCTGCCTCTCTCTCTGTCAAATAAATAAATAAAATAAAAAAAGAAACCCCAATAATAGTGCCTTAAATAAAATGTTGCCTAATAACTGCATTGATTAATTTTCTGTTCAAAGTGATAGAACATCTAAGTCAAACTGTGGGGAAAAACCCAAAGTATATTGAGTCTAATAAGAATAAACTTCTAAGGATCTAGGGCTGAAATGTTGTTATCAAGATCTTGTTACTTCCTCTCCCTTTCTTGTCTCATTGCTATGCTGAGTTCACTTTCCAACACCATGTGGTAAAAGGATACTGCTGCTTCAGATATCTTATCCCCTCAAACTTAGATCCAGTAGTTAAGTTTGAATCTCTTCCCCAAAACTCCATTAAAAATCTGTATCTTCAGGTACACTGTCTAGCCTAGGTCTAAGTTGTCTGTTCTTCTCCTGGAGTGAAAGTAACTCTTGGGGGCGCCTGGGTGGCACAGCGGTTAAGCGTCTGCCTTCGGCTCAGGGCGTGATCCCGGCGTTATGGGATCGAGCCCCACATCAGGCTCCTCTGCTGTGAGCCTGCTTCTTCCTCTCCCACTCCCCCTGCTTGTGTTCCCTCTCTCGCTGGCTGTCTCTATCTCTGTCAAATAAATAAAATCTTTAAAAAAAAAAAAAAAAAAAGAAAGTAACTGTTGTATTAAACTTTATTGAAATCCTAGGTGAGTAGAAATTTCCTCAGAAGAAAGTTGTTATAGGATTACCAGAAGGAGGTGAATAGGGGATAGTAGCAGAAATCGTAGATATTCATTCTAGTTTATCTTTATTGGAAGATAGCACATATATGCACATACACAGATCTTCCATGCATAAGTATGTGTAAAATCTGCATACTAATAGACAGGGGCAGTTTACAATAGGCAATTGTTGCCAGTAAGAACAACTAGGAAAACAAAATATATTACAAAATTCCAATTATAAAAGTAGGAGTGCTATAGAATCAAGAAACATTTAGAGGGACTAGAAATAGTGAAGTGATGTAAGTATTTGCAGCTGTCTTTCTCCCCTTCAGGTATTTATAAATTGTACTGTTAGGCTTAACATACTGTAGGCTAAGACACTGAGATTCGGAACTTGGTCTGGAAAAAAACACAATGCTTCCAAAGGAAGAAAATTATAATGCATGGTTAACTTAGTAACAGAAATGATGGAAAATAGAAATCAATGGAATGATACATCTTTTGAGTTTTTATTTAAATTCCAGGTAGCATACTGTATAATATTAGTTTCAGGTGTGCAATATAGTGAATCAACACTTGTATACACCACCCAGTATTTATCATAACAAGTGCCCTCCTCAACCCCCGTCTCCTATTTAACAAATCCCATTCACCCTGGAATAATACCTTTAAAACGATGAAATAAAATACTCACTAGTTTAAATCATATGCTCAACAAAATATACTCTCTATATAAAAGTAGAGTGTAAGACATATTTTATTCATTTATTTATTTATTTTAAATTGAGTTAAAATTGAAATAGATTTTTGGCCAAGATGAGTGGATTTGTTGTCTGTAGGACTGCAGTAAAAGAAACTTTTAAGTAGCTCTTTAGAAACAATAAAATGATACCAGAAAGAAATGTGGAAATACTTGTAAGAGTAAGGAATATCAGAAGATAGACATATAATAATTTTAAATAGTTACTGTTTTTAAAAATGTTATGTTTTCAAGATTAAGTTACATGTAGAATTAAAATAGATGTGTACTAAATTATTTAAAATAGGACTTTTTATCATATTCCCAAAGAGGGAACAAACCAAATATGAATCAGTATTCACACAACGGAACATTTCTTAGTAATGGAAATGAATAATACACAAATACATGCAAATGAAAAAATACATAATATTAAGAAAAAGAAGCAGACCATCTACAGCCCTGTTTATATAAAGTACAAGGAGAAGCTGAAGTATGCTGTAAGAAGTTGAGATCGTGGGAGGTTTTGGAGGTTAGTGTTTAAAAAGGAGCAAAAGAGGTATTTCTGGCATTTTATGATTTGAATGTTGATTGTATGGGTATACCTAACTTGCGAAAGTTCATAAGCTGTTAATCTATCACGTGAACGTTTTTCTGTATGTACATTTCACTAGTGAGAAGATAATGAGAAAGAGAAAGAGAGAAGCAGCTCTGTTTACTTAAATGTGAGATAATGTGGCTTAAATAACTTTTCATACTTATTCTACTACAAATTTCGAAAGTTCCATTATTTATCATAGTAATTAAAAGATTAAGCATTAGCAAAATCTACCTGAAAAACTAAACGAAGCATAATGATAATGTATTATACTAGAAACTAATCATTAAACTATTCATAGAAAGTTGCTAAAGGATTATCTTCAGTTAATGGTAAATGAATAATATATTTAATGATGATCATAGCAAAGGATAAATGTTTTCAAAGATTTGCATGCATGGCACTTATTGCAATGAGCTGATAATATTCTCGTGATAAAATGCAAGTACAAAATGATTTAACGGTATGTCAAATCACCAGAATGACAGAGTTAAATCTAACCATCTTTTCATTTATTTAAAATGTACTTATTAGGACAGATTACTGAACGTCAGTGAAAGCTGTACAAAGCCGATAAGCCAAAATAAATGTAAAAAAATTTAACCACATGACTTGTCATGAATTTCTTTAAATAAAAATATTGCAAGAGTTAGATTATAGTTTGAAATGTTCTTGCAAAGGAAACAGAAAATATAATCAACTTATAAGAATTTTATAACATAATGACAATTTTTATTACACTCCTACTATGTGCTACAAATTGTTATGTTCTCAAATGAATGATTCTCAGACTGAATTGTGTACCTGAATTTCCTATGGCACTTTAAAACACACATGGGTCATTATCAAGAGTCACTTAAATTAACACTTAAGCAGTGACTTCTAGGCACCTGTATTTTCATAAAATCCCACAAATTCTGAATTTTACTTGTGCTCACTAACATTCCTTGACACAAGCCCATGCAGGAGTTTCCTGAAACATTTGTTTTTTTCCTCTTATTTGATAATGTTGTTGTTTCACTGTTGTTGCTGTTGTTTATTTTCAGAATTTTTGCAGAGTTCTGTTGAGAAACCAGATTGCTGATTTTCAACTTGTGTCCCTGTGATTTTTTCCTTAGTTTGGTTTACCTATTCGTCTTATTTACCTGTTCTTTTACTTTGTACTTGAAAGTCACGATGCCATGCTTTGGCTACCTCTAGTCTTCCTTTGCCGTTCTGAGTGACAGCCAAGATGGATTGACTTACCCACTGGCTATTATCACATCGATACTCGTGAATTGTCATCCCATCCTTGAGAAAGAATATCACCCTGTTGATTTAACTGAGTTATATATTTTATAACTGAGTTATAAAGAGATAAAATTGAGGCATCTTGGGGTGACTGACAAAATTTTTTATCTTTACTAGGGTGTGGATTGAAAGAGTTTTCCATTTATAATAATTTCCTAAGTTATACTTAGGTCAAAGTGTTTTTTTTTTTAATATCAGTATTTTTAAATTAAAACTTTTAACAATGAAAACAAAAGTAATAGACTAATTTCTATTAAGTGATGGTGGGACAATGATACAATCAGGGAGAGCTTTGGGAAGGCTATTGTAAAAGTTCATGTAAAAGAAATCAGTGTGGAAGATAGTAGCAAGAGTAAAGATGATTAGAATGACCTGAATCCTGGATACATGTTAGTGCAAACAGGAAGTGCCAATCGGGGTGTTAGAAAGTTCTCACTGGTAGGACTTCAGGATTTGGGGCCTGAGCAATTATTTATTTCTGTCACTGGGGGGAAAAAAAGCAGGAGAAAAAAGTGTTCTGTTATCGTTTTGTTTAGTTTTAGGGTAGGAAGATCAAGTGGTCAATTTGAGTCATTTAATTTTTGAGATGCTTAGTAAGCCATGAGACCAAATGTAATTACCGGAGTGGAAGTGCAGACAGAAAAAGAAGAGATAAAGAATTAAAGGATGGAGCAAACCTATATGTAGAGGTCGGAAAGAGAAATACCATCTAAGAAGACTGAGTGAAATTAGAAAGTACGGTGAGTGACAAGGACAGAGTAGTGTGATTGAAAGCAAGTGAACTGATGTTTCAAGAAAATGATCAACTATGCCAAATGCTGCTGATAAACTGAGTGAGATAGGGATTAAGAAATTAGCATTACCTTAACCAGGACCACGACAAGTCAGAATAGTTTTGGTGGACTTTAGAGTGATAATATCATGTTTTGAAGCTAATAAAATCCTGGAGAATGAAAAAGTAATGATGCAAAAGAGGGGAAAATTGCCAAAAACATTCTTTAGTAGGGAAGGGGAATGCGTCATTATGACGAAGAGAAAAGGGACAATTTCTGTATTGGCTGATTGTTCTCCATAGTGATAATGAGAGCAACATATGTGAACCCAGATCCAGGTAACATAATCAATCCATATGATGGGTAGATTTCCTCAGTAAAATAGGAGACAAGGTCATCAGTTTTAAGGTAAGGTCAGGGAATACATGTGAGGTACTGAGGATTTGAGAAGGAACAGAATGAAGTCCTTATCTTGGAGCAAAGGGCAGTGAATGGATTAGAGAAATACTGTAAGACTTCCATCTACATCAAGCATTTCTCCGGCTAACGATCATATTTGTCCGTTTTTCCCATTTTTCACTGTGGTGGGCAGTTGGAGTGCAGTTAGAGCACAAGACTCTGCTAAGGTTGCCATTTAGCTAAGGGAATAGAGTGAAAGGAGAAGCAAGAAAAATGTGGAAGCAGCAGGCAAGAGCATGATTATAATGGCTGAGCATGGAATTTAATCAGAGAAAGGAGGAGATTGAGACCAGGAAAATAGTGAGGAGTAGTGAAAAAATGATAGGATCAACATGTTTGAGCATTTTGTTCCTGAGTTTTATTTTAGATTTTGCCATTTATTGACTTAATTGAGATATAAATAATAGACTTGGTAAAATCTTTCTGAATAAATAATATGGCTATATATGGAATACTGTAATGCTTTACATTTAATTAAACAAATAACACTTATTTAGGATGATTAATTATGAACCAACAAAAATTAACATAAAATAGGAACAAACTCATAAAATAGAACATTTGAAAACTTCCAAAGAATCATATTCCAAGGCTAAATTTAGGGATCATGACATCTTTGCAGAAATCTATAAATATCAGCAATATCAGACATATTGTCATGTAGACAGACAGCTTTGATTCTTTTGACAAATTGTTATGGTTGGAACTCTTCCCAGACCCATTCAGCTTTGTGCATGTGGATTCAATTTAAATTAGTGGAGGTTTGACCTTTAGTTACATAATTGCAACCGGGTATGAATTAATGTTCACTGTTTCAGGGAAAGACTTAAAAATATGTAGATTAAAGGGTAGCGTACTGCTAATGATCATTATTTATTCAACACCATTCATTACATTCTGGAAGAAATGAATAATATTGCTGAAATGCATAGATTATCTGAGGGCTGTGCATAACCATATTGTCAGAAGTTTCTAGGACTTTATTCTGAAAGTCACAGAGTGAAAATAACTGTCAGACTTTTTTTTTTTTTTTTTTTTGGCTTGGGGGGAAGGATAAGGGAAAATTATTGTCCTACAGTGAAGACGAACAGAGGATTCCTTAATGCTCCATCCTTTACTTTGTCTTCTTCCATCTTTTCTACACACATTCCAGACATTTAAAGGATAAATGAAAGCATCCTAATTCTTAAGGAGAAAAACATGCAAATAAAAAATAAAATTGTAATATAATCCCACTTTAAACCATTAGATAAAAAATTATTAAGAATAAATGAAGTTTCGTTAAAGGGCAAGACTACCTACAAATTCATTCTCAATTTTAGATTGGTCTATAGTCTGTATAACAATATGGTTTCGTAATGTAGAAGAAGAAAGATGTTTTGACACAAAGTATGTAATAAGAAGCCCTATTCAAACATTTTGATTTAATTCAGTTACCAGTGTTAGTTTCCAAAGGTCAATGTCTATTTGTATTATTTGTGTTTTGTAAGCATTTATTAATAATATACTTACTATGTGCAAAGTAATATGATGTCACATTTAGGTATATTACAATACATTCCAGATTAATTTTTCTACTTTGAATGTATACTCATTGAAACAATATGTTAACTGACTTAAAAATAACCAAACCTGAGAATGTAGATAGAAACTATGTTTAGAGTCATTTGACACGTAATGTGAATATTAATTTTCTTCTACTATAGAAATATATAAAGAAAAAGAATGAGGTCAGTTTTGTTTCTGGCTTTAAAATATCTTGTACTTTACTCTTTCTGCTCTAAAATTTTGTTTGTGAAATGTAGACCCTTGTGGTTTTTTTCCTTTTAATATAGGATGTTGCGGTAATATTTTAATATTTTACAGTCCAATGACAGAAGTTTCTGGATACATGCTTTGTAGACTTATAAAACATGAATGTTTGATTTTCTAAATTTTATAGATCTCGCCAAAAACACATTATTGAGCATGTATGAATTTCAATATGATAAGAATAAAATTAACTGATATGTCAATTAAAATATGTATGATTACTATATTAACAATTGATTGAATCATTAATATGGCAATTTTTATGCTGGGAGTGATAATCTTTTTTGAAATTTAGTGTGTTATTCAAAGCTACATACACGCTAGGGCATCTGGGTGGCTCAGTCAGTTAAGTATTGGCCTCTTGATTTCAGCTCAGATTATGACCTCGGGGTTGTGGAGTGAAGCCTGGCATGGGGTTCCGTGCTGGGCATAGAGCCTACTTAAGATTCTCTCCCTCCCTCTCCCTTTCCCCACATGTTCCCACTCTCTCTTCTTCTCTCAAAAATAAAAATAAAAAGCTACATACATTCTATAAAATACAACTACTGAATAATACACCAAATAGACCTATTTCCAGATTAAAATGAGTGCTTTATTGGATTCTGACTATTGAATAGGTCTCATTATTGTTTTAATTATCTTAAACACTTTCATAGTGAATATTTGAAAGATAAAAATATTTCAGAAATGATAATTTTCAGACAAATAATTGTTCCAGATAATTTTAAACAAAAATTATTTCAACAAACTATAATTATAATACATAATTATATATAGTGTGCAAATAATCGTAATTTTCAACATGGTTAATAACAGAAATAAAGTGAATAGAACCAAAGCCTCTCCCCAGTCCAGATTTATGTTGTTTTGGTGAAGTTTCTGTTAGAACATAGGCCATCAGTCAATTACCTTATACCATGATTTCTAAATGTTGCTTTTTCCATCATCGTATAATGTCAACATAAATTGTCAGATTGCCCAAACTCTTTTTTAACCTGCAAACTTTTCCATCTACTTACAGTTTCTTGCAATTTGCTATACTTCATTAGTTTTATTTTTCTTCTTTTGTTAGAAATGTGAGGGTACTTGGTTTACTCTATTAGGTTCAGTTTCTTCCAACCTAACTAGTCTGATTAAACTTGGCTGATAGGCTTAGTATATTAATATGTGATTTGGTTTTATTATTTTGAGAGAACTTGAGAATATATTAGAGTGTCATCCACGTATATATTTTAATAATTGGTCACATGATCTGATAACCGTATATGTGTGATACATAAATGTGTAATGAGCCACAGTATATATATTCAAAATATGGAAGCTTAATCAGTAATTAAAAATTGAACTCAAAACCCTTTAAAAATATTTGCACAAAAATGAAATCAAACAGATTGGTATCAAAGATTCTAGAAAGTCATATAATTCTTCCTTATAATATAATATAATTTTAAGAAAAATGAAACATAAAGAAACATTAATTGTGTACTTTATAAATACACACAAGCACACCCAAAGTGTCACCGATGAATACACTTGGTCATCTGGTTCACAACTGTATGGTATTAGTAGTATTAGAGCCAACTGAAATACAGCCCATTTTATATATTTGAGTGCCCAAACAAATGAACAAAATAAAAGCAACTTTGTTGAAGTGTCTGAATCAATTATCACAAAGGCATTATCATTTTATTTATTTATTTTTTTAAATGTTTTTTTATTATAGTATGTTAGTCACCATACAGTACATCCCTGGTTTCTGATGCAAAGTTCGATGATTCATTAGTTGCGTGTAACACCCAGTGCACCACGCAATATGTGCCCTTCTTACTACCCATCACCAGTCTATCCCATTCCCCTACCTCCCTCCCCTCTGAAGCCCTCAGTTTGTTTCCCAGAGTCCATAGTCTCTCATGCTTCATTCCCCCTTCTGATTACCCCCCCCTTTCTTTATTCCTTTCTTCTCCTACCGATCTTCCTAGTTCTTATGTTCCATAGATGAGAGAAATCATGATAATTGTCTTTCTCAGCTTGACTTATTTCACTTAGCATTATCTCCTCCAGTGCCGTCCATGTTGCAGCAAATGTTGAGAACTCGTTCTTTTTGATAGCATTGTATATATGGACCACAACTTCTTAATCCTGTCATCTGTTGAAGGGCATCTCGGTTCCTTCCACGATTTAGCTATTGTGGACAATGGTGCTATGAACATTGGGGTGCATATGGCCCTTCTCTTCACTACGTCTGTATCTTTGGGGTAAATACACAGTAGTGCAATGGCTGGGTCATAGGGTAGCTCAATTTTTAACTTTTTAAGGGACCTCCACACTGTTTTCCAGAGTGGCTGCATCAACCTGCATGCCCACCAACAATGTAGGAGGGATCCCCTTTCTCCACATTCTCTCCAGCAATTACTGTTTCCTGCCTTGCTAATTTTTGCCATTCTAACTGGCATAAGGTGGTATCTTAGTGTGGTTTTGATTTGAATTTCCCTGATGGCTAATGATTTTGACATTTTTTCATGTGTCTGTTGGCCATTTGTATGTCATCATTGGAAAAGTGTCTGTTCATATCTTCTGCCT